>NC_139611.1:39602124-39812278 GCF_964270895.1 Podarcis filfolensis | reverse complement strand
CTTACAAATGCAGAATGAGTATGATGTTGCACCTGTAACAGTGCGATCATGTGGGCATATATGGGGTAAACTGGCCCCAAGCTGTTAAGGGATAGTAATTTTACACACACACACACACCTGGTTCTCCCTGGTCCTAGCTCAGCTCTCTAACCACAAACTAGCTCTAAATAATAGAGGCTGATCTGGAAAGTATAATTGCAAGGGTTTCCAGGGCCTAGCTTTGTGCCTGTCCCTTGAGAAAAGACTTGAGATTATAGGCACCAAGTCATCTGTGGAGGCTGAGCAAGAGTAGTTTGCTTGAGGTTAAGAAGACTGGAAGAGCACTGATGAATCAGACCAGAGTCTCATCTAGTGTAGCATCTTGTTCTCAGAGTGGCCCATCCGTTTCCCCACTAGGAAGCTCATAAGCAGGACCTGAGTGCAACAGTAACTCTCCCAACTTGTGATTCCCATCAACTGGCATTCGGAGGCATACTACCTCTGACACTGGAGGGAGAACATAGCCCTTGGGGTTAGTGACCATTGGTTGATAGCTTTGCCTTTGTCAGGGGTCAGCAACCTTTTTCAGCCACCGTCCCTCAGACCATGTGGTGGGCCGGACTGTATTTTTTTTGGGGGGGGGAATGAATGAATTCCTATGCCCCACAAATAACCCAGAGATGCATTTTAAATAAAAACACACATTCTACTCATGTAAAAACACGCTGATTCCTGGACTATCCACGGGCCGGATTGAGAAGGCAATTGGGCCGCATCCAGCCCACGGGCCTTAGGTTGCCTACCCCTGGCCTTTGTGATGTTGACTAAACTCATTTTAAAGTTGGTGGCCATTAATCCATCTTCCTTTAGTGAATTCCATCATTTAACCATGTGCTGTGTGAAGGAGTCTCTCTGCCTGCCTTCCTTGAATCTTCCAACTTTCACCTTCATTGGATGACCCCTTGGGGTTCTAGTATTACCTTGCCATTCAGGTTTCTTGACGATCATATAGGTAAACAACAAATCTGACTGTGAGTGGAGGAGAGACTAGGTTGTACTTTTTGCTTTGATCCTGCACAGGCTTCCACAACCTGGTACCCTCCAAATGTTGCAGGACTCCAACTCCCATAATCCTTGTCCAGGTGTTGTCAATCAACACCTAGAGGATGTGGAGCAGGAAGAAGGCTGTCTTGGCCAGCTCAATTTTCTACTTGGGCAGTTCATCTGGATTGATTGTTAGGAAAACATAATGAATATGAGCAAATGTGAGCTTTGAGAGGCCCTTTTTTCCATGCAGGAAGGAGAAAAGATAGACATTAGAATTCTATGCATGTCAGCCATGTTCCCCATAAGCTCCCAAAATTTGTTGTCTCCTGAAAGTGGGAGAAAAAAACAACATCAGTGTGAGTTGTGGGTGGGTGGGTGAGCAAGGAAAAAGATGGAATATCTTAGCATGCTTTCCTTTCCTTTCTTCATCCTGGGCGCTCCGCCTGCCCTTTGTTGTGGCTGAGCGTAGCCAAGAGCCTTGGGAAGCGCAGGAATGTGAGCAATCTTTCTCCCAGGAGTTGACTGCTCCCTGTCAGCAAGAGCCAGAGAGCAGCTGGCTCCGATTTCAACAGAATTCCATTCTCCTCTTCTCCCTACACCCTCCATCATGCTCAGAGCCCCTCTACCCAGCTTGTCCAGTGTAATGGTTTAAAGTTGCTAAGGTGATTTATCTTAAAGATTTCTGGAGTCGCAGGTCAAGGAGAAATAGCAAAAGATGGCTCCCACAACCACCTTACTTCCCATCTTAAAAGGGGAATGTTTTCTTGTTTCTTTTCCTTTTTAAAATAAATAAATAAAGGGAGGTCTTTATATTCTGTATGGATGCCAGTTCTGGCTCTGATATTCCCTCCCCCCTCAACTGTAAACATATACACTTTGAGTTTTCTAGAACTTAACAGGTTCCTTAAAACAATGCCCACATGCATGATGACAAGACTAGAAATGGGAGATAGGGGACCTTATGCAGGTCACAGAATTAGGTTATGTTGTTGCAGACTTTCATTGTTGTTTTTAATTGCAGCATGCACAGAGCCCTAATTCTGCCTTTATTTGCCCTGTGATCGTTGTACTGTTTGCTCCTTGGGGCATAGCTTTGCCCTTTCTCTCCCAAGTCCCATTCCAACCACTGACTATTTCTGAGCTGGTCAGGCCTGGTATGTCCCACATGTGTTTGAGTGTTTGTTTTGACCTTGCCTTTCTCACTCTTCCCCCCCCCCCCCCTTTCTCACTCTTTTGGGCAGTGACATTATTAAGCAGGTCTGTACCTGGACTAGAGCAGCCACTGCCCACTTATCCTCAGCAACAGATCCCATGGAGCACTGGCCTGTTTGTGTGTATGTGCAATACAGGCTGGTACCTGGGAAATGTGCTTTAAATGGATGGTGTCTCTGCAGCCTGACTTGACTAGCAGTTCCTGTGATGCAAGGCATAAAAGGAGGAGGAGGAGGAGGAGGAAGATGGGGGTGGCTTCCTCTTGGCCCCTCCCACTCACAGCAAGGAGTGGGGGTGGTGCTTTTATTGAGCAGTAAGTCATTACCAGCCTCTAGGGTCGCCTTGCTGATGGTCACTCTTGATGTCAAGGCACTTTGTCTCCTGTGAAGGAAGAGAGGGAACACTCATTTGCAGAATCTTCTGGACAACCCCTATAGGATGGCCTGAACAGTTTACAGCAAGGATAACCAATGGCAGGGGTCGGCAAGGTTTGCCGGCCATGGGCCGGATCACTCCCACAGAGATCATCTGTGGGCCAGACTGGCGCAGTGTGACACTGGAAATCGCGTCTGCTCATGTCCACGGCGCCAGAAATTGTTTCTGTGCATGCCCAGACACCCAAAATCACGCCTGTGCAGAAGCAATTTTTGGCGTCTGGACATGCACAGATGCAATTTTTGGTATCTGCGCATGCGCAGAAGCAATTTCCTGCACCGCTCAACGAGTCCTCGCACTGTGCAGCACGCTGGGGACTCGCTGAGTGGGTAGCTTGGTTGGGGGGCGGCTCGTGGGCCAGTAAAATGGCCTTCGTGGGCTCCATCCGGCCCATGGGCTGCACGTTGGCAACCCCTGGCCAATGGAGTACTCTCCAGTTGTTGGACTACAGCCCACATCATCCCTGAGCATTGGTCATCCTAGCTGGGGCGGATGGGAGCTGGAGTTCAACAACATCTGAGGGCACCATGTTGGTTACCTCTGCCTTATAGAGAGTTTACCTTCTCTTTCTCTTTTTTTAAAAAAACCCACTGCCTCTTGTAGCCCATTGTACTCAGAGTTCAAGGCAGCTATCAGGTTTTTAAAAAAGTTTTCAAAGCAACAAACAAAACAGTTACTTTTTCAAAACAAAACCATCCTTGTATCCATAATATTGTGGCTCTTGAGAGAATCCAGAGCATTCTCAAATTGGAAGGGGACCTTCAAAGTAATCTAGTCCTGCTACCTCCGCCTCACAGGACACACTGAACTAGCATTCCTTTTAGATCCAGTCTCTCTGCCAGATGTCTATACATCTGCTTCTAAAAACAGCTGGATGATTAAATTCTACAGCTTCATGGAGGGGAAGTAGGGGCTTGGCCCCGGAAGCTTTGATCGATGCCAGGAATCTGCCTTGGAATGTGTGAAGCCATTATGAAGAAGAAAGTGCTTCAACTGACATTTATGCAGAGTAGATCCATTGAAATTAATGAATCTACAATAGTCTTCTTCATTCACTTTAATGGGTCTACCCTGAGTAGGACTAAAATGGGATAAAATTTAGTCTGAGTACACATTCAAAGCACACTCCCCCTCACTCAAGAATATTGGAAACTAGTTTGTTCCATATGCTGGGAAGTGTAGCTAGTAGCTATATGAGGGGCAAACTACAGTTCCCGGGCCCCTAGTGAGGGGAAGATATGTAAATGTAAACTTATATGTGGCTTAAAAGTAAAGGTAAAGGGACCCCTGACCATTAGGTCCAGTCGCAGACGACTCTGGGGTTGCGGCGCTCATCTCGCTTTATTGGCCGAGGGAGCCGGAATACAGGTTCCGGGTCATGTGGCCAGCATGACTAAGCCGCTTCGGGCGAACCAGAGCAGCGCACGGAAATGCTGTTTACCTTCCCGCCAGAGTGGTACCTATTTATCTACTTGCACTTTGATGTGCTTTTGAACTGCTAGGCTGGCAGGAGCTGGGACAGAGCAACGGGAGCTCACCCCGTCGCAGGGATTCAAACTGCCGACCTTCTGATCGGCAAGCCCTAGGCTCTGTGGTTTAATATAATTAGGTACATAGTGCATACTCAAAAAGACAGTGGGGCTGTGCACACACCATACGTACATTTAAAGTACCCCTCCAAAGAGTCCTGGGAACTATGGTTTGTTAAGGGTATTGTGAATTGTTGCTCTGTGAGAGGCAGACTACAGTTTCCTGGATTTGGTGGGTGGGTTCTTTAAATGCATGCATTGTGCCTACAGCTCCAGTATCTTTTTGAGCATGCACTGTGTATCTACCCCTCATTAGTAAGAGAGGGTCCTAATGGATGGATCAGGTAACTGGTGAAGGGGAAATAACTTCTCTGCCTCAGAACCTGGAGAGGTGTGGAGCCAGGCTGGTGTGTTTTAAGGCAGCTTCCTTTGTGACTGTGATTGCTGGGCCCCACAAGGTTTGGGCCCCACAAACCTTGGAACAGAAGCTTCTAGACTGGAAGTTGCAATTTAAAGGCAGCCCTGGGCCACATCTTCTCCTTCCAGAAATTCATTACTGTGCCCAAGTGCTCATATACATTTCATAGACCAGCAGGTTGTGTGTGTGTGTGTGTGTGTGTGTGTGTGTGTGTGTGTGTGTGTGGTTTTTTTTACTACGTTATAATTAGCGCTGTTTTGCCTGGCAAATGAACTTCCTCAGCTGATTAATTATATGGATTTTAGTTGATTACTCAGTTAATGAATTGGTTTTCAATGTGAACCCTAAGCATGTTTACATCCTGGTCCTTGAGGTCAGTGGGGCTTACTCCTTAGTAAGTGTACCTAGGTAAAAGGTAAAGGGACCCCTGACCATTAAGTCCAGCCATGGATGACTCTGGGGTTGTGGCGCTCATCTCGCTTTATTGGCTGAGGGAGCCGGCATACAGCTTCCGGGTCATGTGGCCAGCATGACTGAGCCGCTTCTGGCGAACCAGAGCAGCGCACATAAATGCTGTTTACCTTCCCGCCGGAGCGGTACCTATTTATTTACTTGCATTTTGACTTGCTTTCGAACTGCTAGGTTGGCAGGAGCTGGGACCAAACAATGGGCGCTCACTCCGTCGCAGGGATTCGAACCTCCGACCTTCTGATCGGCAAGCCCAAGGCTCAGTGGTTTAGACCACAGTGCCACCCGCGTCCCTAGTGTACCTAGGAGTGCAGCTTAAATTGGCATGTGAAAAAAATACAGAGTTCTATTTGGGGACGGGGGAGGGCTACATAAGCACATGTAGGCATGTGCTTCAAAAGGCAGCATCTCAGAAGAGGCATCCCTTCTATGTGTGTGAGAGAATGTGGAACTTACCCTTTTAAGATGGTACTTTCCATATACATTTTATGAGAGAGAGGGTGGGGGTGGGGGAGCCTGCTCCAGCAGTCTCTCCTTAGGTACATATCTCCAGTTTCTCTCTGTATAGTTTCTCCCATATCAAACATCCCATTCTTTAAGATCAGCAGATCAGGCTCTCTTGCTGGTCTCCCCTGTACAGGATTAAGTTATGGTATGAGGGGCCAGGGAAGGGCCTTTTCAGGGATGGCTCTTTGCATGTGCAACTCACTCTGTAGCATTTAGCAGAGGAGAAACCTGATTGCTGCTACTAGTAACTGCCATTCAATTTTTTTGCTAGTTTGTGTTTGTAAAAGATTGTTTTTTATATGGATTCTTTTCTTGATTTGGTTGTAAACTGCTCTGTGGCCTGTCTGAAGGGCGGGATATAAATAATCTAAATCATTCAGTCCATCAATCCCTGTGATAATCTCTGCTCCTCCAACTCTGCTACCCTCAGCCAACTGAAGGTTTCTTGATCCTATATATGTAATATCTGCTCCCTGTGTATGCAACTCCCTCCCATAGCATGGATGTGGACTGGAGCCACCTATCTCTTCTAGGGACTGATGGAAGTTGTAGTCCAAACCATCTGAAGGGCACTCAGTTGGGGAAGGCTTCCCTGGAGTGGTTCTCCTCAACACTATTCAAAGGCAGCTTGGGAAAAAAATATTTGTTTGTCTGCAGAGGTGGCGCTAAGAGGTGATGTTGTTATCTCAGCTAGTGGTTCTTCCCCCATCAATACTTATGGGGCTGCCTATAGTTGCCTAGATAGAGAAAGTCAGAGCTGGGAGAACAGAGGCAAAGGCCATTGTGTCAATGATTATGCAAGTATATTTTGTTTGCCTGTCTTTTATGGTCACCTCCAGCATGTAGACTGTCAAGGAGTAGAAGCAAGAGCATTTGCCTAAAACTGTGTGCCCCTCATCCCCCAGCCTTAGTGTCACAGTTTTTGCTTCTAGAGACAGGTTGCTATCTGCTCCTGGTTCCTGATTTCTTTGGTGACCTCGTTCTCACAAAGAATGAGGGTCAATTTGTGACAGAGCTGTTGACAAGATTTTCCTTCACTCAAACTGAAACAAACATCATGCACCAAGCAAACTAGAATGTCAGGAAGAACTCTTCTTTTTGACATGCTAGCTTTCTTTATATATGTGTATGTGTGTGTTGGGGGGTATTTTTTGTTTATTTTAGGGAGGAGCATTCAACTATGGAAGGCCCCACTGGTAGTCTGAAGTGGTACCATCCAAGAATAGGTGTAGCACTCCATTCCCTGTTTGTGAGAATTAGGCCTGTGAGATGAGATTTTAGCACCAGGATAGGAAATTGTGTCCATGCATTGAGACATTTAGTCACAAGGTTTCCCCCCTCTCCTTATAATGGCTTTGGAGTGGAGAGGGCTATGCCCCATCTTTGCTGAGTATATTGCTACCGACATATTATACTGTCATTTTTATTGTTCTTATGCAAGTGGGACATGTAAAAAAGTATTGTGTTGTATCCCCAGACTCTCAAACGAGTGCTCCTGACCTTCCTTGGCTATATGATATAACCTCAGAGGGCTTCCAGACCAGAATAAATGCATTTATAGCTACGGTATATAGTAGTTGGCAGAGAGAGGGCTTGCCTGGCGAGCAGGAAAGAGGAAGAATCACCTGTGATCTCACAGGTACTTGTCAGACCATTTTAAGAGGTTTTTAAATTCCCTCCCCATTTGATTTACAAATGTCAGAAAAGCTAACACAAAAAGTTCCATTTACACAGAGAGATATTAAGAAAAGACACTTTTTATCCAGTGTGGTGCAGTGGTTGGAGTGTCAGACTAGGTTTGAGAAACCAGGATTCAAACTTGAACTCAGCTGTAAAGTTCATCAGGTGAACTTGGACCAGTCATTATCTCTCACTCTAACTTCCCTCACAGGGTTGTGAGGATAAAATAGGGAGGGGGGAAACCATGGCATGGCACCGCCTTGAACTCCTTGGAGGAAAGGTGGGATATAAATGTAATTTTTGTCTGGGTTGACTTTATTAAATATATAAAAGAGAGGGAAGAGGCTCAGAACATGTGAGTTTATGGTGCTAATGTAAGCAAAAAGACCATGCTAGAACATTGACCAGTATCTTGGGAGCTCTATGCTGCATGCTATGGAATTTGCGAAGAGAGAGAGAGAGAATAAGCATGCTGGCTTTCAGTTGAGAACCAAAAGTTCATCAAGGTTGTGTGTTATTTCAGTGTCTCTTTCCCTTTCTTGTTATTATACCTCTTCCTGTGCATATGGACTGAGAAACGGTGCTTTGTGTTTCTCTTACAAATGCCATCTGCCAAGTGTTGGCCTATTGGTATGAGTGGGTGTTTTGAAAAACACACGTTATGTAACCTATGGCAAGTCTGGTATATGTGTGTACAGGGTTCTAACTGGGCTGGGGCAGAAAGAGCATATGAATGTAAGAAGAACCTGCTGGATCAGGCTAAGGGCCCATCTAGTCCAGCATCCTGTTTCAGAATAGCCAGCCATAGGGCTATGGGATCCCCAAAGCAAGACCTAAGCACAACAGCTCTCTCCCCACTTGCAATTCAAAGCAACAGTGGAGGTGGAACATATCCATCATGGCTAGTAGCCATTGGCAGCCTTATTCCTATGAATTTGACTACCCTTCTTTTAAAGCCATCCAAGTTGATGACCATCCTTACTTCTAGCACAGGCTTCCTCAAACTCGGCCCTCCAGATGTTTTTGGCCTACAACTCCCATGATCCCTAGCTAGCAGGACCAGTGGTCAGGAATGATGGGAATTGTAGTCTCAAAACACCTGGAGGGCCAAGTTTGAGGAAGCCTGTTCTAGCAGGTGCAAATTCTATAGTTTAACCATAGGCTGTGTGACGAAGTATTTTTCTTTTGTCTGCCCTGAATCTTCCGACACTGAACTCTAGTGTTATCAGAGAGAGGGGGGACAGAGACACAAATTTGCTTCTGGAGTTCTAAGTCTTGGGGTTCTAAGTCTTACTTTCTGTGGATGGCAGTTTCATGCAAGTCCTGCTTTCTATGCATAGCAATCTTCATGTAAAGTTTTCCTGCTGGGTTGAGGGGCGGGGGGCAGGACTTTGAAAGCTTGCAGAATTGTGGAATCTTAAATTTTATTAACCTTTTAATGCTAATCTGATTTGGTTGGCCCTCTGGCAGAATAAAGCCTAAACTGCACAGGAAGAGGTCAAACTGTCACAGCTGATGCGCAAACTTCAGGGAAGGGCTGTAGCTCAGTGCTAGAGCACCTGCTTTGCATGCACAAGGTCTCAGGTTCAGTCCCTGGAATCTCCAGGTAGCGCTGGGAGAGAATGCTGCCTGAAATTCCAGGGAGATGGTACCAGGCAGTGAAGACAACGCTAAGCTAGGTGGACCAATGGTCTGACTTCTTATAATGCCTATGTTCCTTTGCTTACTATGACTATTGTTTCCATACCCATTGATCTCACTTCTTGGGGCTTATGTGAGTTGTAGTGCAAGTTAAACAAGCTGAAATCTCCATGGAGTTAGCCGTATTAGACTGCTACTAGTGTTGTGGCACCTAAAAGGCAAAACAGATTTACTTTGCATTTGTGGATTGGAGCTGATTTCATTACAAGAAATGTCTATGCTAAGCTGACAAGTGTATGTGTGTGTTTATAGGAAAATAAATCAGAAGCAGTACGGCCAAAAGTCCATGGAAAGTAGAAGAGGCTGTCTGTAATTCTTCTGTGCTAGCCTCAAGTGCAAATCAGATAAGCACAGGCACCATTCACTGTGGGAGTCACTGCTTAGAAAACATTTTGCCCCTTTAGGAACATGGGGAGCTGCCTTATACTGGGTCAGTATTGTTAGCTCTGATCGGCAGTGGCTTTCCAGGGTGCTTTTTGCAACTCCTGTTCCTTCTAACTGGAGACTCCAAGGATTGTACCTGAGACCTTCTGTGTGCAAAGCTTTGAAGATATAATCAAGTGGTGTGTAATTTTTATGAAATAAGTAAAATAAATAAATAAAAGCAAGTACTCTTCTTATGTGGTAGAGAAAACCTTGGCTTCAGCTGATTAAAAGCATAGCAGACAAACACGTCTATCCCTCTGGAATGTTGCTGTGAGAGGTCAGGGTGCTAATCTTGTATACATTTGGGCTTTGCATAGAAATGTCACAGGCTGTGCCCCTTCCAAGTTCATGGTTAGTATTTAGCCCCACAGCTAATACATTTCTCTCTACATTTCCCCACTGCTAACTGCTTTTATTTCCTTTCTCTCTTTTCATGCATCTGCTGCACGAAAGCCTCTGTCTCAATCAGTCATTTAGTCTTTAACTTGGAACTTGTACGGCAAACCATTAAAAACACTTACATGCTGCTGTAGTAGCCAGAGCCTAACACTAGAGGGCGCCGGAATTCTACTGTGGCATCCAGTTCTGCACACCAAGTTTGCAGATTGTCCTCCTGCTACACTGTTTACTCCTCCCCTTCCTTTCCCCAGCTGAATATTATTATTATTATTATTATTATTATTATTATTATTATTATTATTATTATGTTCCTACCACTAAGATCCCCCTTCACACATGCACACATTTGGATGGAAAAGTAGCCTTCCATCAGAGTGGAGGAATGCCAGGGAGAAACTGCATGCAGACAGCTCTATTTCAATCTCTTACAAGGGGCAAGCTTCACTTCCCTCTACTGTTCTCCCTCCCACCTTTCCTCTTTCCTTATATGTTCCTGGGCCAAAACCTTGGGCTTTTATGGCTCACCAGAGACATTATTAGCAGATGTTTCGGCCGTGATGTATATTGCCCCACTGCCTAATTGCCCTGAGCATTTCTTCATCCGTTTCCAGCTGCCTGCAAGAGACAGGATCTGAAAGCAGCTCATGGAAGGCAGCAAATCTCCCCGCTGGGCTCCCCTCCCCCTCCCCCTCCTCCCCCTCTCTTCTGTACGACTCTGCTTCCCTGCTGGGAGAGCCTAGATGGAGCCGCACAAGGAGAGCTAATGGGTCTCCTGCCAAAGGGTGGCAGCTCCAAATTAGATTCACCTTTTAATGCCAGAGTAATCCGATTTGGAGGGCTCTCTGGCAGAATGCAGGCTCAATTGTACCTGGGAGAAAGATGGGCAGACAGCTCTTATTATGTATCCCTAGAGGGGAGGGTAAAGAAGAAGAGGCTATAACTTTTAAGAACTGTCTCCGCCATCCCCTTTCCTCCAAAGAAAGCAACACAGGAAATAAAAAGCTTTTTTGTTTTTTTTTTTTTTTGGGGGGGGGGGGAGACAGAGAGGGTAGAGAAAGGCTTGGTAGGCAATCAGCCGGGATTAAATTTGCAGCACCTTTCAACATCCGCTTGATGTGCAGAAATTAGCAAGTAGTAATGCTTATCTCTATGTTGTGAAAGGGTTGCTTCAGCTGGTTTTTGCCCATCAAACCATTGTTAAAATCATAAGGGCAGGCCTGGTCTGTCTGCCCCCCCAAATAATCTTTTTAAACATAAGAAGAGCCCGGCTACATCAGGGCCATGACCCATCACCTTGTTCAGCATTCTGGGGCTCATCCACACTTCTGCTTGTCCTGTGCCTAGAAAGCACTGGTGGTTTTGCCTTAACCTTGCCATATTCCCCTGGAAAACCCACTCTTTAGCGCTAAATGAAAACAAACGACAGTCTATGGAAAACTTGATTGCTGTTTGTTTCAGTTCAGCACTCAACTGCGGGTTTTCTTGGGGGGAAAGCTGTGGGGAAACAGAAGTGTGGATAAGCAGTGGCCAACCAGATTTTTTCTGGGAATCCCACAAGCAGGACCGAAGTGCAACTGCACTCTCCTCATTTGCGATTTCCAAGAACTGGCATTCAGAACTATGCTACCACTGACTGTGGAGGTGGAACTAACCATCGGACTAGTAGCAGTTGATGGTGCTATCATCCATGATTTTGTCTAATCCTCTTTCAAAGCTTATCCAAGTTGGTGGCCATCACTGCCCCTTGTGGGAACAAATTCCAAAGTTTAATTAAGCATTGTGTGAAGAATGATTCCTTTTGTCTGTCTCAAATCTTCCAATATTCAGCTTCATTGGATGAGCCCTTTAGGTTCTAGTAATGTGATAAACTTTTCTCTCTCCACTCTCTCCACACCATGCATGATCTTATCTGCCTCTATCACATCCTCCTTTTCTCACCTTTTGCCTAGACTAAAAAGCGTCACATGTTGCTCTAGGTGTGTTGCTGTAGTTCCTTGAATATTGGTGTTGCCCCTTTCTGCACCTTTTCCACCTCAGCAATATGATTTTGGCATGCCATGTCTTTTTAATGCCATGGTTCTTGCCCAAGACCTGCCTTAGCATGTAACAGTGCCTCTTTGGCCCATTCTTCATTGGTACTCAAAAATACTTCTGTCACTTTGGCTGGGATTAATAGCATGAAATGTATTTGGGTGTGGCACTGTCAGGATTGGGAGGTGGGGTGCTCCAAGGAGGAGATGGATCCCTCCCCTTCATCTCTCTCTCTCTCTCTCTCTCTCCTTGAGCAGCTGCTCCTTAATAAGCTGTTAACGATGATACAGTAAGTGGAAGCTGGCAGTCCTGTGGGAGCTGCCATGATTTATGTAATTGGTCTCTGAGGAGACATGAGGATCTAATATTTACATGCCAGTATTAGTCCCCCGGGAGCCCTGTCTGAGCTGCCAAGGCAGGGTATGCCTCAACCCACCTCCTTCAATCTGGGCCAATCATTCATGGAAAGAGCAACTCAAGGAGACTGGCTGTAGGGGGAAAGGAGCTTTTTGCTTAGCTCTCCCCAGTTCTGGCTGGGGAGAGCTCTGAAGCATTCTTGTGCTTCAGACTGCCTGTGCCTCTGAGGGTGCCGTTTCGCACACTGCTGGTTTTGCACATCAGTACAAAATTAGAAGCACTGAGAGCTGGAGTCCTGGCTGTGCAAACAGCATGTGCTCTCTGCTGCTGTCCTGCCATTGCCTTTCTCTGTAGTCTGGGATGGTTGTGGGTCCCCTCAGGCTGGAGCTGCCAGCAAACAAACCGAGGAGGCCGGATGCCATATTTACATGTGTTTCATCAGATGATCTATGAATGCTCAGTCCTTCAGAATTTGGTCCTTTCAGCTTAGTTTTCAATTCATTTTGGAGTATATACCCCCACCCTGCTTTTCATTCTAGCACATAATTATCCTCCTCATTCTAAGTTCAAAGCACTACATCATTATTTCCAGGAGGGAGAACACACACACACCATTCCTCGAACCACTGTGGAGTGTGATGTGGAACTCTTTCAGTATGAATGACAGTGGTTGATGGTAGCAGTAGTGTTCCCATGGTGGCCTCTTGACGACAGGTCTGCACTGGCAAGCAGCCGTGGAGGGGGGGTGGGTTGCTGAGAGGAGAAGTGTTTCCCAGAGCCCTCTTCCTCACATACAGGGAAGACTCAGAAGACAGCGAGCAACAGATGGGCTGGGGCTGGTGCATTGTTGCTGACAGGTGTGAGAAGGACACCAAGCACACACAGCTGGGGCCTCTGGCTTGTTTTACCTGCCTGTTTTGCCGAAGGCCAAGACAGCTGCCTTTGGGAGACAAGCAGGTGATTGCCTTGGAAACCAGACCTGTGGGTGGGTGTTTCTGTGCAGTCCTGGGTACCGCAAGGTCTCCAAGCAACAGCTGTGTGAGACTGAGGAGGTCAGCAGAGAGGCAAAATAGGGGCAAACGGAGAAGCCCACAGGAATGTTTCCACCCCTCCCTATAGCAGATTTTCTAGGGCTTGGCCTATGTTCCATATGGAGGGAGAGGGATTAAAGGGACTTAACCCATATGGCAAGATTAGTGATACAAAGAAACTGGCTTCCCTGGACCAAACAGCAAAAAAGAAGAATGATGCCAGACCCAGCTTAAATTGACTCAGGGGTCAGCCCTATATCCTTTTACCAGCGCCATGTCTGTAAACTGGAACATATGAAGAGAGTGCCTCTAGACATGTGCAGAATCGTTTTTTCTTTTTTGTGGCTTAACCATAGATTGTTCCTCCTCCCATATCTGAGGTTTATTGACAGAGGCTCCCAGTTATGCTGGAGCCCCAGCAATTAACCATTTGGTATCATTAAATTGACCTTGGAAGGAATTGTAATGCCTATCTCCTCCACTTGGGGGTGTAAAGGGAAGTAAGAGTTCCCAAGTAGAAAATAAAGACATTGGTTTCCAATGTTTTTCTCGCCACAGACCACTTGAAAATTACTTGGGGTCTTGGTGGACCACTTAATAATTTCTGTTTGTTGTTGTAATTGTAATTCCATAGAATTAAAATTGTAATACATAAAATACAACAAATGAAGCAATAAAACAATTAAAAATCAATGTGGATATTGCCGTCTCCAGTCTTCAGCCACAAATCCACAGACACACCAAGGATCACCTGAATGAAACTTGCAGACCGCTAGTGGTCCACCAGACCCTCCAAGTGTCCCTATTTTACAGGGACATCCCTCATTTTGAGAAGCCATCCCGGTTTCTGATTTGATCCTGGAATGTCTCACTTTTCCTTAGGATGTCCCTATTTTCATTGGAGAAATGTTGGAGGGTATGGTCCATGGACCACAGTTTGGGAACCCCTGAAATAAGACCATAAGCTCACATTGATTGCTTCCTGAGGCTGTTTCAGAGGCTTTTGACTTGGGGTCAGAGGCATACCAAGTGGTTGGTGAAACCAGCCCCCATTGGGGGCTCAAAAATAACCTATCAGACATTGGAGTCTTCCTGTGACACGTGGAATACCCACTCCCCCAGCACAATACTCTAGCACCTGCTTTGCTTGCAGAAGAAATCTGCCAGGATCTCCAGCGAGAAAAGCTACTCCTGCTGGAGGGGACGGAAAGGGGTTTCCCCTCTTCCTGGCTTCCTGGCAGAGAGCAGCACAGGCACCCTATTCAGCCCTGAGGAGGCATGTTCCTCCTGTCCAGGCAACCTTTCCTGCTTCTCAGATTTTTCCCCCTGGGGTATGGGTGGGTGTCAATACAGCTCCTTGCCCAAGGGCACAAGGGACCCCAGGTATGTCTCTGCTTTGGGTTGTTACTCTGAGCCAGCAGCTCCTGTCTTCATTAGCAAAAAGTGCCATGTCCTTTCATCTCAGGTGAGAAAGGTCAGAGCAAAGAGGTGTGTCTTCAGCACTTGTATAGTGAAGTTTCCAAGACCAATGCTGTGGGGAGAGAATGCCCCAATTTGGGAGCTGTCACAGAGGGAGCTGTCTCCTGGTCCACCTCCACCCCAAGCTTCTGAGGGTTGTGGAACTACCAAGAGGGCCCCTCTCTGCTTATCTTAACTCCTGAGAGATTCTGCAGCTCTACCAGCCTCAGTAGGCAATTTAGTAATTTTTGAGGGCTTATTTGCAAGCTTATGTAAAGGCCAGGTGCATCTACTCTGCTGTCTCCAACTTGGAGATTTAAACTTCTGCAGACTCTACTCGGGAGAGGGAGATGAACTTTCAGAATGGCTGGCAATTCTCCTGGCAGCTCAGCTCTCAAGAGCAATGTTTTAGCAAGGCATTCCCTAAAGTCAAAATATACAAAGGAAAAAATAGGGCAGTGATTTTTTTGGTTGTTTTTTTTTTAATTGCCCCAGGGACAAGGCAGGAAACAGGTGCCGCCTCTGGTAAACAGAGACAGTTGGCACTTACATTTCAGAGGTTGAAGTGAGTTCAGAGGTTGTTATCCCAAGACACCTTGAAGCCCCCAGAGTGATCCCAGGCAGAGAGAGGACGCTTTAAGAAAAAGGTAACAGAAGACACTTTTGGCCAGACTTGTGTCACCCCCCCAACTCCTGTGCCTTTAACAACCGCCTGTCAAGCAGAAACAAAGCAGGTAAAGCTCTGTGGGAGGAAATCTTCCTTTTTGCTGCTCTCCACAAACGTCCTGTCTCTGGGTTTCATGTTTGGGAGAGGTGAGGGTGAATGTGTGGGGCAATGCTAGGGATGCCTCAGCCCTTCCTATTAATTCCAGCCTGGCAGAGAAGCCCAGCTGATTTCCCCAAACTCTCCATGTACTGAGGCAAGGGCTCCTCCAGACTGGTGTCTCCCACCAGCCCCAGCAAGCACAGCCAGGGAGTTTTAGTTCAGTGACATCTGAAGAACCAGTGGGTTCCCACATCTGACCTAAGGGCTGCCACTTTTCTCAAGCTGGGTTAGGCATCCTGTTGCAGTTGCAGACTTCTAGTTCCTCTCTTGGCTGTATGTGTGGGAAGGGCTGTTATCCCTGTCTAACCAGAACCTGGGCTGTTACGTAGAGAGAGAGATGTTGTGGAGGCACAGTGAACTGTATTCTCGAGCAGTGGCTACCAGGCAGGCATCTGGGCAGTGGGGACGTGGTGCTGCCTCATGTTCTTTGAAGAAGTCTTGCGTGTACCCAGTGGCTGATGCTGAACTTCAGAACTAGTTTGGGAAAGTGCTTGTGATGCTCATGAGGGCTGTTACCCTATGAAAGAGATCACAGTGAATTAATAAGAACCTCACACAGTTGACCAAATCTTTTATAAGTTGGCATATGACTAAAACTGCAATTGGGAAGGAAAAAATGCATGCTTTGTTTTTAGGTAACGTCAGTGAATGTCGTAGTGTGAACTCTTGTCAGAAGAGGCATTCCTTTCTGTTCTGACTGTAAAGGCAAGGAAGGGATGCCTCTTAGAAAGTGGTGCATGTCATTTTTAGGGTTTTTGATTTAAATACAGTGGTACCTCGGATTACAAACACTTCGGGTTACAAACGCTTCAGGTTACAGACTCCGCTAACCCCGAAGTAGTACCTTGGGTTAAGAACTTTACCTCAGGATGAGAACAGAAATCGCGTGGCGGCGGCGCGGCAGCAGTGGAAGGGTCCATTAGCTAAAGTGGTACCTCAGATTAAGAACAGTTTCAGGTTAAGAACGGACCTCCGGAATGAATTAAGTTCTTAACCAGAGGCACCACTGCAAAAACTTATAATAACCTTTTTAGAAAGCAACAACAAATGTTAACTGGGAATGATTTAATGGTCATTGAAAATGGTTTTCAGCTGGGGGGACCACAGGCTGAACAAGAGTCAGCAGTGTGACGCAGTGGCAAATGAGGCTCATGCAATCCTAGGTATAAAATGTACATGAATGGCTCTGGTTTTTTTTGCCTCTGGTTGCACTGACATGTGGCCCTCAGAAAATTGTCAAGGAGGTTGTGTGAACGTTGGACTGAAAAAGAATTCCCTGCGCCCCTGGTCTAAATAAATGCACCAGTGCTCTTCTGACACGTCTGCTCTAGGCAACCCAGCTCCTTTAGGGGAAGAGACCCAAACAAGGTCTGAGCTTGGCAGCTGAACAAGGGCCAGGGAATAAATGGCTTCATAAAAGTAGCAGCCAGTCTGAGCTGGAGCAAAGCTTGGATCTGCTGCCTTATTACCCTCGGCACAGCCTGCCAGGGTTCTTGGAGTGGCATCTGCTTTCTGCTTGGCTCCGGGTCTGCCTGAGACCCTCTCTCACTGGCAGGAGGAACCTGAGACAGAGGTGTTGTGGGCAGGCTCCCATGGGGCTGTGCCAGGAAGAAATGCTTCTTCTCATATTCTTTGGTTTGCAAAGAGGCTGTTTCCCTTCCAGTCCCTGGCTGGTTGCTGCCTTGTTCAAGGAAGGGGTCTGCCCTCAATATGCTGTGTAATTTACCAGGGATTTCTGATCAAGAGCACAGCATAGATAGTAGAAAAATCTAGCCAGCTGTTCTTCTGCTAGTTTTGAACTCATGACAGGAGAGTTAATGTTTGAGCATGCAACAGAGAAAGGGGTCAGTGGAAAGGGGAGTTAGTTGTCCTGGGAAATGACCAGTGAGCAAAGCTGGGGTCCATATAGACTTGTGTGAGAAGATGGTGCAGGGTATTTTTTATGACCTGGCTGTGGGTGTTACACACCATGATACTCTCCCTGCACCCCACATTGTTTCCAGTCACCTTAGATAAATTGATGGCAGATAAAACTATAATTGGCTACTGGCCACAATGGCTATTTTTAAGAACATAGTTTCTGCTTGTACAATTTCCAAAGGCATCTGATTGACCACTGTGAGAATGGACTAAATGGACCCCCATTGGCCTGATCCAGCTTCAGGGCTTTTCTTGTGCTGTTATATTATTTATGTTCCTGTGTTTGAGGCCTTGTACCCTAAGCTCCATGCAGATGGATGTCATATATTAAAATAAAATAAAATACATAAAAGTGAGAAGACATCCTATGTTTTTTTCAGATGTGTTTTGTGCTATCAGAGGATCTTGAAAGTTTCCCTTTTTTAGTCTTGCTAGTTGTACAGAAATGTCTCTTGCCTTGTACATCTTTATCTACCATGGAAGAAGTGGGTGGCCGGTGGGGTGGGGGGAGAGACCCTAGACTTTCCCTCTCTGTCCCCTTCCCTGCATTCTGCCCTTCCTGATTGCCGAGGCCCTTTTGGGGACGATGTCTCAGTTGGGGTCACGCCATGCTCGACTCTCCGACCTTTGCCCTCACAGCCAGTTGGAAGGGCAGCCCTATCACTCCCCGCCCCCGCCTGCCGCTGCCTTCCACCTTTGTTTATCCAGACTCCATCAAGCCAGCTGCCCCTCGCATTCCATTGTTGCCATAGGAACCCTTTGGCATGTCAACAGAGCGGCTGCCTTTGCAAAGAGGGTCGTCTGTGTCCACTGGCCTTTCTTTTCTCAATGGGGGAAAATGACCTCTGAGGCTTGGATCCTGGGCTGGGGTATGCAGCAGACTAGCAAGCTAAGAAAAGCACTCTTCACAAAGGGATCATGGAAGGCCTAGGCACACCAGAATAATCTGTGAAGGCTCGTTTCTGTGGTGCATGCACTTCCCGTATGCACCATGACCTGGATGGCAAAAACCACCTCTGTGTGGCAAGGGGTCCTGAAGGGTCAATGATCTTGCATTTAGGCAGAAGCTTGATGAAAGCACTTTGAAGTTCCTTACAGCAAGGAAAGGGGGGCTCTTGTCAGGATCCCTGGATGAATCCTAAGCACTTCAATTGTAGGTTGCAAGTTCTCTCTAGCCTCATAGACTCAGGATAGATGATTTGCTCAGATTTCTATCTTGAGGGCATGGCACAAGGTTACACACCAAGCCTAAAGCTCTTATGATAGAGGATAAAATTCAACACAATGGCAATAGGATTGATAGTTGCCTCTTTAAATAAGCCAGGAGAAGATATTTGAATGCTTCTAGAAGAAAGTCTACTTTTAAGAAGGTAGACTTTCTGTGGATCAGGGACACTCAGTGCACTAAGTGCATTCACACACACCAATTTGCCATTGACTGACTTCAGCAAGAGTAAACTTGAATGTATGAAACAGCCATCACAGATCAAAGACCCTAGATAGGCTTTTAATTCTGCTTTTCATTCTCTCAGATGCAATATTCTTCAATGGGAGGCAGTTTATATCACTTGTGAGTCCATGATGTGATGTGACATGTATCCGTCTTTGGATCTGCAATTTTTGTCATACACAGAGATATAGGCAAGCAGTTGTTGTTTTGGCTGCTGGCACTATGATCCTTTTACTCTTGCAACCAGCTTTCGCAACCACACCACTCCATTTCAGATTTGGGAGTTAGGGAGAAAGGGTTCTCAAACCAGAGGAATGACCTCCAGGCAGGCCTCAGCCCTCTCTATGGAGAAACTAGCAAGGGCTGTCTCTGACCAAACAGGCTCTCACCCTGCAGCCACAGATATTGCATGACTAATGGATGCCCCCCCCCATCCCCGGCTGGCTTCCAGTCATTGCAGACGCTCTCTAATCCCTGTTTTTGCTGCTTCTGCCTCCTTAAAAAAATGTTCAGGGATGGGAGGAACAGCTGCTTCTATACCCCCAGCTCAGTAAACAGAGCCTCCGTGTTGACCTAACAGCCATCTTGACATGCAGAGAAATCGCCTACATTTCCATGGAGCCTTTTCTCCTCTCTCTCTTGAACTCTTGCGCTCAGCATCTGCTCTGTGACTCACCCCGGCTGTCATTGGCTGCTCAGGAGACAATTAACACACACACACACACACACAGAGAGAGAGAGAGAGAGAGAGAGAGAGAGAGAGAGAGAGAGAGAGAGAGAGAGAGAGAGAAGGTAGCCCCCCTTCCCTGTGCCAGCGCTGGGACAGAGATTAATGGGCGCATTTGTTTGGTGTGAGGACAATGCACAGGCTAGGGCTTGGAGCGAGGGCTGGTTGGAGTGTGTTTGCCCCCCCTCCCCAGCCCCCTTCATTGCCACTGCCTTTGTGTGCATCTATCTGACTCAAAGTGTAGAAGGGACTTGAATAGACCGAGGCAGGACAAACACTCTTTGCATTTCAAAAGGGGTGGTGGTGGAGAGAGTGTGTTTTGTGTGCGTTTTTCTTTTCTGCCTGCCTGGGTCCTGCTCAGGTTCCTCCTGGCATCTGCTTGCTTGCACTACAGAGGCCTGGACCCAGGTGTTGAGTGTAAGGTTCTGCTAGAGTCAGGGCAAGAAGAGAGAGAGAGAGAAGCTTTTCCGTGTAGGAATTTTGTCAAAGTCTGTTGCAGGGATAGTGATGGAGGGTGGCTGTAAAACAGGGGTTGGTGAACTACGGGGGCGGGGGGAGGCATGGAAGTGGCCCTATGTGGTCTCTCTATGTGGCCCTTGGGATGCTACCCAGACCATGCCCCCCACTCACTGGCCCTGGTCTACACTCTTCCCAAGTTCCTTCGTGTGTCCTTGAACTCTGGTAAAGAACCACGTACACCACCTTGAGCTCCTTGGATGTTAGATATAAATCTAATTATATTAATAAATAATGCCTCTTATTTGCATTGTGTGTGGATAGAGATGATGTGCACATGAGGGAATGCACAGGAAGCCTCTGGCTTGCTGTTTAAAGGGAAGAGTCACACCTGTAGGTCCACCTCTGGCCCCATCCATCATTGGCATGCAGCCCCTAGAAAGATACCCACCAGGGAATACTGAAAAAGAAGCAGTTCCCATCTCCCATTTTAAACATTGATGGTGTCATAAGGTGATGATGTGCACTGTCTTAAACAAAAGCTCGTGTCAGGGAAGGGGATGGTGCGGTTGGAAAGTCTTAGAAAGTCTTTGAGATATACAGACTGTACCAAGTCGATTCGGACCCTGAAGAAACGGCCCACACATAGACTGTGTGAAAAGGCTTTGCTCATGTGTTCCACCCCTGCATAACATAAAATGGAAAGAGCAAAACTTTGTCTGCTTTACAGTTTGGGGCACTCGGTGGCACCTCTTCTTGATGGCTCCAAGTCCATATTTTGAAATAATAAGTAAAAATCCTGCATCTGCTTGATTAGCTCAACTGACATGCTCAGCCAGCTAGCCTATCTAGGCTTTGGAGTTTGCTCGGGCTTTAGTTTTCTTCCTGGGGTAAAGGAGTAAGAGGTGTATAGAGACATGTTTATGTCCCATGTGGGATCTACTAGGTACCCAGCCTGCATCTTCGTAGCCGCTTGAACCATAGACCATGGGTGTTCTTGCAGCTTCTCAAATGTGCAGAAGTGTGTTTGTAAGATAAGCCTATCGGTGGCTACTGATTCTGATGGTTTTGTTCTACCTCCCCTGTCAGAGGTACTATGCCTCTGAATACCAGTTGCTGGATACCTCAGGAGAAGAGAGTATTACACACACCTTGCCTGTGTCCCAGCAGGTGTCAGTATAGTGTGAGGATGGAAATATGAATCCGTCTTCCATCAGTGGCCTGGATATATGCTTCCCACCTGCTTGCCCTCCAGCTTCAATGCTAGGATTTAGGAGAGCATCTGCTTCCCTGCTGGGGGGAAGGGAGAGGGAGTTGTAGTGGGGAGGGGAAAGGGAGGAAGGGAATATGCACACAACTTTTTTTTCTTTGTGCTTTTTCTGTCTCTGGGCGCTGCCAAACAACCTGTTTATTCATCTTGCTTTGTTTGCAGGGAGATAAGACCACATTTACCATTTAATGGGCATTCATTTGGATTTGTTTGTGGGAAGGTTAGATGAGGAGGTTAGAAGCAAGTGTTATCCCACACTTTCCAGTGCATTTCCTTGTCATTTTCCTTATCACAAACAGTCTAATTTTTGCAGGAGGGGTGGGCAGGGGAAGCAGGTTTGTTCTGAAACAACTCCCCGTCACCTAGAATTTCACACTGTGAATTTCCTGGTATGTGATTGAATCCTACCCGAAAATAGCAGCAGTCTGGAAGCACCCTCTTTCTCTCTTCTGACCCACTTCACAACTGGTAGCCCATGGTGCTTGTGAGCAAAGATTGTGCCAAAGGCTAGTATGCCAGCATTTGCTCTAAGTTGTTTGTGGTGCACTGATTGTGTGAGCTGTCTCCGGTGAGGAAGGAGACACTCTTGAAAACTTATCTGATGTAAATTAGCAAGCAGCATGAAGAATTGTTATCTAAAATTGTTTTCTTTATTTCACACAGGTACATGCCAGACATTTAAAGCACCTTTTCACCCCCCAGTGGATCCTGGGAGCTGTAGCTTACTTCTTACAAATTTACAGTTCCAGAACCTTTAATAAACTACAGTTCTCAGGATTATTTGAGGGGTAATGTACTTTAAATATATGATGTTTATGCAGTCTTTGTTCTCTTGTTTTCTCTACTTTGTGAGTGGAGCTACCTGCAAAAATCCAGCTGGTTGTTCATACCAACTTGGTTGTTCCCATTCAGATTTCTTCTGTCTGCTGCAGATGCAACATTGATGTTTAGCATTGCCTGTAAGTCATAGAGTCACATTAAGGGTGTTGGTGGATACTTTTATGGACTTTCCATTTCTTACAGCCTCATCCTAACCATACTTTCTCAGAAGTAAATCCAGTTGATCTGGCTTTTGAGATAAAGGAATGACCATAAAGTTTCAAGCCTATCTGCATATCCATGAGGTCTAGAAACTTTAAAAAACATAGTCTCAGGATACAGAATTCTGATTGCTTGCGTGATAGTAGAATTATGCTGTGCATTTTCTTTTTTTTTTTGACTGTATTTGCACTTCTGTCAGATTGAAACATATTATTATTATTATTAATTAATTACCATAATTACCTGCCCTGCACCCTAAGGGCCCAGAGCAGGTTACAACACAATATTAAAAACAGTTTAAAAGAACTTGCAATCTCAAAAATAGGGTTGGTCCTGAAAATATACACCTCAGGTGTCAAATGTCAGGGTAAAGAAGTTCATATTCACTTTACTGTAAGCTGTATGCGGAAGGTACCAGGCAGGCATACTTCTGTGAGAAGAGAATTCCACAATTTAGGGGCTGGCACAGAGAATGCCCTCTCTTGGGCCAACATTCCCCCCCCCCAAGCTTCTGAGGATGGAGGAACTGACAAGAGACAGCGCCCCCCCACACTGATCTTAGCAACCAAGAGGGTCTATAGAGAAGGATGCAGTCTTTCAGGCATGGTTTCGACGTCTGGCAGAACTCATTCCATTTTGGGATTCTATACAGAATGTTGCACATACACAGTTGGTGCCAAGTATTCAGTTGCATCTAAAGTTAGATCTACTCAGAGTAGGTGCATTGAAATCAGAAGACATTAGTAATTTCATTGGGTCATTAATTTTATTGGGTCAACTTAAAGTAGATTTCACAGCAGGCAAGGCTTCCTCTCCCCACTCACTTGGGATCCAGCCCAACACCTCATAGCTAATACTGTTTCTCAAGAGAAGCCCAGCGCATTAGATAATCCTACCTGCCTCCTCCCACCCATCCTTACAGGTGGTTTCCCTCTCAGCCCCCCATAACAACTTTCAGCTGTGTGTGGAGATGCATGCTTGTGCCTCCCCAGATCATGGTGCCTCACAATTGGCACAGTGCCCCAGATCAGTGCCCGCCCCCGCCCCCCATGCCTGGAATGGTTGGGCCTGCCTGCTTGCCTTGGGGGCGGGCATTGCAGGCAGGCAGGCGAGCCCTCATTAATTATCTAATCTCCCCTTTATGTTTAATTTACAGGCTGTAGCTGCTCTGGCCATATGCTCCTTTTGTTGTTCCTGCCTCTTTGTTGTGTCAGCCTTGCTTTGCCTCCTCTGATTTGCTTCTGACTCAGAAATCCGCCCTCCTCCCGTGCATTCTCTCTCCTCTCCCCCCCCCCACGTCACCCCAAACACGAGGCAATTGCAGGAAATTCCCTTTCAGTCCTGTCCCCCGCCTCCCCTTGCAACCTCCTCTTCCCCCGCCAATCCATCACTGTATGCGGTTTGCTGCTGGCTGGGAATTTTGTTTGTAGATTTCCTCTCCCTCCTTTTCTTCCCTTCCTTCCTTCCCCACTATCATCAGTTCCAGATTTGTAAAGGGGATTTGCAACTGTCCGCAGAGAGGCTCCCCTGTGCTCCCCCCTTCCTCCCCCCTCCACAGCAGTGATCCTCCTTCCACCCCCTTTCTTGATCTCTCTCCCCCCCCCCATCTCTAATCTGTCAGCAGTCCACTCCAGGAGACGGTTTTGGCTGGCGCTGGTCCTCAGACCCCCTTTGCCATTGGCGGCTCCCCCGTGTCTATCTCTCTCTCTCTCTGTTTCTAAGGTACGTGCAAAGCAGCCTTTGATGTCATTTATTCTCCAACACCCCCTCCCTTTTCCTACCAGGGGCTTGCTGTGGGGTTCTTGGGGAACAGACGGACACTTGCCGGTTTCTGATCCTGTAGAAGCTCAAGCGTTCATTAATGGGTCCCTGTCTAATGGGTGGTGGGCAGAAGTTTTGCAAATGATACTTCTCTCTCTCTCTCTTTCTCCCACTCTCCTGTGATGGCAATAATTAGAAGTCCATTGTGTCCCCCCAAAAAACTTGTTGCTGACTTTCAAGGCCATTTTCTTTCTCTGGTTTCCTCCTCTGAAATATATTTTGTTAACTTGCTGCTCTAGCAACCTGCTTCCCAGTTCCACCTCAGATCTGCCTGCCCCCTCATTTTGGCTCCTGAACTGGAGGGAATTTTGACTAAAGCTCAGTTTACATTCTGCACCTGTCTGCTTGTGATGGGAGAGTGAGAGAAGACAGGTGCGGAGGAAATCTCCCCACCCCCATCTTCCAGAAGTTCATTGCCGGGACTGGTCCAAACCTTTTAAGTTGGGGATGGGTGGGACAGCCAAGAAGGTCTAGTAGTTTCAGGGGCTGCAAAGGTCAAGTTGCTTAATGTAATTCTGGGACAGAAGGTGTGTGTAGGGGGCAGGAAGAGCTGCACTTAGTCCCCTTCTTGAATTCTTGTGGCGTGCCCTCCTCCCAATTTTCTGGTGTCTATTCAAGAACAAATTATTTGCTGGCTGGGTAGGAAACTTGCTGCAAACTTGCTGCAAACTTTTGCCAAGTGTTTTTATAAGGATGTTATTTTATATTATTTTAATCCTGGTGTGTTTGTGCTTTGCAGTTGCTTGTCTTTTTAAGAGCGTTCTTTTTTGTTGGTTTGTTTTATTCCTTTATCTACTCAATGAGAGCTGGGAAACTTGATCTCATGTGGATTTGGTGGCCAAACTCCCCTTGAACTTGTGCACGTTTGCATCAGGCTATGTGTTACTCTTATATTGTGAATGAGTGAGAGATGGATTCTTTTTGTACTAATCTCTCTCTCTCCCACCCCCCACCCGCCAGTGGAGAGCACTGACTTGGGAAGGGAGTGGAAGTTGTGTGTGAGAAAGAGAGAGCGAGAAGGGGGTGGGGGAGAGGTAAAATAATTCTGCAGCCTAGTTACCCAGAGATTGAGACCGGACTCTCTGAAGCTGAAATGGGAAAAGAACAACTCTCCACTATTTGCCTACTATTCTCTTAACTGCACAGTGTTGTGTCTGAGATTCACAGGGATGCAGTCTGTGTGTGTATGTGTGATATCTCTACTCTCACACTACTCTTGTTTGCCAGCTATTTTTGAGTGATTCACCAGAGTTAATCTCAAATAATAATTTTGGTAACTAAAGTCCTCCCCCCTTTTTAAAACTAACCTGGCATGGTGGGATCCGGTGCCTGAACTCTGCCATGGCAGTTTCTGTTTCTCCCCACAGCTTGGGCTTTTCTTATAAGGCTGGACTAAAAGTCCCTCTAGTCCACCTGATTCATACAAGTAGTGCGTGACAACAATACTCCTCACCCAAGCTTGTTCCCCAGAAACTAGCATTCAGAGGTAGACTGCCTATGAACCTGGAGGTTCTGTATAGCTATCATGCCTAATAACCATTGACAGACCCCTCTTTCTCTGTAGCTTTGCCCAGTCCCCTTCAGACAATATCTAAACTGGTGGCCATCATCACATCTTATGGCAGTGAATGTTAGCAATTAACTGTGTAGTGTGAAGAAGTATTTGTTCCAAGAGGAATTTGGGACTGCACCTTTTAAGGTAGGGGGAAACTTTAACTCCTCCTCCACTAGAAGATGCAGCATTTCAGGACTGTGTGCAGTAGGCCTTAGTTTGATTTTCAGCTGTGACAGTCACAGTGTCTCCTTGCATCACTTTGACAGTCATTCCTATCCTCTTTAAATTCACTGTAACCAGAGTAACTGCATATTGCAAAAATCTAGGCACTGGGTGTTGCATTAAGAGCTAGTGTTATCTAGTGACTAGAGACCTGGGTTGAAGGTCTGGTACATCCCTGCGGTATCATCACAATCTGTAAACTCAAGGTCATGTCATGTCAGGGGGATATTTTTAGGCCTCATCTGTATATTTTATCTATAAGCTGCCTTGAGTTCTGTCATGGAAAAAGGTGGGGTATAAATAAATACATAATAATAACAATACATTTAAAGTAGTATCATAACACTTTACACAGCCATGACTTCCCCCTAAAAATCCCAGGAACAGTAGTTTAAGGGTGCTGAGAGTTATAAGGGGACCCTTATTCTCCTCGGGACGTGGGTGGCGCTGTGGGTTAAACCACAGAGCCTAGGACTTGCCGATCAGAAGGTCGGCGGTTCAAATCCCCGCGACAGGGTGAGCTCCCATTGCTCGGTTCCTGCTCCTGCCAACTTAGCAGTTCGAAAGCACGTCAAAGTGCAAGTAGATAAATTGGTACCGCACCAGTGGGAAGGTAAACGGTGTTTCCGTGTGCTGCTCTGGTTCACCAGAAGCGGCTTAGTCATGCTGGCCACATGACCCGGAAGCTGTACGCCGGCTCCCTCGGCCAATAAAGTGAGATGAGCGCTGCAACTCCAGAGTCGGTCACGACTGGACCGAATGGTCAGGGGTCCCTTTACCTTTACCTTATTCTCCTCACAGAGCTACAATTCCCAGAGTTTCATGGGGAGCGAGATTGATTGTCAAACCACTCTGGGAATTGTAGCTTTGTGAGGGGGATAGGGCTTTCTCCTAACAATTCTTAGCACCCTTTACAAACTTCTGTTCCCAGGATTATTTTGCATGGAATCTGTGATTGTTTAAAGTACAGTGGTATCTCAGTTTAAGAACAGTCCTGTTTACGAACGATTCAGTTTACGAACTCCACAAAACCGGAAGTAGTGTCCTGGTTTGCAAACTTTACCTTGGCCTAAAAACGGAATCCGAACGGTGGAAGGGCAATGGCGGCGGGAGGCCTCATTAGGTAAAGTACGCCTCGGTTTAAGAATGGTTTCAGCTTAAGAACGAACTTCCGGAACGGATTAAGTTCGTAAACCAAGGTCCCACTGTAGTATGATATTGCTTTAAATGTATAGTCCAGATGGGATCTTAGGATGGCATTCTGTATGGGGACTCATGAGCCACAGAATTCCTTTTATCTAGCCATAACGCATCTGGAGCCGAGGTAAAATATCTCCATTTGGACATGCATGCAGTGCTAGGGGACTGGCAAAGGCATGACTATAAAGCACAAAAGTATGCACACGAACACACATTTCTGTGCCAGTGTCATAACTTACTCCCTGAAGCAAGGAAGGTGAGTTTATTTATTTCTTGGTTCCCAGTGCCCAACTTGCCAATCTAAAAATGACTAAAAGGAGTGTACAGTTAAAAACAAGCCAACACAGCATAGTATAAACATAATACAACAACAGGGAAACTGGCAATGATTAGAAAGCAAACCTCAGGGAAATCAAAAGGTGTCAGTTTGAAGGCCCCCTAAAAATATTCTGGGATCATTGCATTTTTCCTGCTTGCCAAAAGGCAAGATGGAGCCTGGTGGGCCTCAATTGGAAAGGAATCCCACAATCTTGACAGCACAACAGAAAAATCTCTGATGGCAGAGTAACCTTCAGAAATTCTGTGACCTGCAGAAATTAGATGCATTAATTTGCATAATTATCCTGCTTTTGATACTTACATGGGGGACACAAATAATAATATAGGTTCCAGAGGTCCTGCCCCTCTACCTGTTTGGAAATCCAGCTCAGCCT
The DNA here is from genome assembly GCF_964270895.1 of Podarcis filfolensis. Taxonomy (NCBI): domain Eukaryota; kingdom Metazoa; phylum Chordata; class Lepidosauria; order Squamata; family Lacertidae; genus Podarcis; species Podarcis filfolensis. Next base: position 39,784,398 of record NC_139611.1, on the reverse strand, counting down.
CCCTTCTGGCTTCTAAGATTTCATCCATAATCACTCAATATCATCCCTCTTCCCACTTTACACTGAAGTCACAACTCACTGTAGACATTCCAAGGCACCTGCTGGCTTCAGTGTACTGGCACAGGTACACCAATGGGGTTCTCAAGAGTTGGTTCTCTGCCCACTGCCAGAAATGATGCTGGTACATAGCTTAGGTGCCTACACTGTTCTTCATAGAGAGAAGTTGTGAAGAGAGAAAGTATTTTCAGTACACATGAAACACAGGAATTTGATTAGGACATGTAAAGAACATGTGCTGGGTCAGACTGTCAACTCCAGCTTCTGTTTCATCAGCAACTAGCCAGACATTTGGGGCATGAAGTTGACTGCCCTTTCCCGGCTTGATTGTCCTTTTCACCTCGTGTTATTAAGCATACTGCACTAGGACATGGAGGCTTCATTGAGCCATCATAGCTAATAGACATTTTTCTTCATGAATTTATCCATTCACTTTTTTAAAAAAGAGTTGCCTGCATCTCGTCACCATTGTCACTTCCTGCATCTCATCACCATTGTCACTTCCTGTGCTGCAAGTTAATTTTGTGTTGGGTGAAGAAGTAATGTACCCACCCTTCTTTTTTTGGAGGGACCTTACATCACTGGGACATGGAACTTGTGTTAGCAAATGATAAGCACCCCCTTCCCCACAAAAAAAAACCTGGTTTCTTGAGTGTGTTTTGCAACAGGTTATTGACCCAATAATAGTGCATTAGTGGTGAACTTATACCTGACCAAACATCATTCTGCTTTATGAGTTGTTCTGTGGTGCTTTTCCAATGTTACTGTGTTCTTGATATCTGGAGGGACACTCTTGTGCTATAGTGCAACAAAAACGTGAACTTTTGTGTTATGAAATGTTACAGTATTTCATCAGGAAGTCATGGGGAATGAACTGATTGAAAATGAAAGAGTCCAAAAACTTTCTCAGGCACAAACAGTATTGAAAGCGGCACCAATGCCATAATGAGTGCAGATAATCAGGAATGTGCAATAAATAAAAGGATGTGTGGAGAGGCCCTAAATTGTAGCAGGCCGCTTATTAAAAGACAGTATGCTAGGAAGTTGTGTAAAACAGTTCAGCTGGGATGGTTGTCTGGTTGACTTTGATATGGGACATTGCACCTCTGCTGCAGTCTTTTGCCCTTCTAGCATAAGGGAGGCTTGCTCTGGGTGGCAGAGCTTCTCCTGCTCTCGACTTCCCCTAGGAAGCCAGGAATGGATGTTGTGGTCTTGGCTGGGTTTTACTAGCCTTTCCAAGCTCTCTGAGGTGAAGCCAAAACCAACCTCTTGGTAGGTTCTTGCTCTCTCCCCAACCCACCCAGCCCAAGCATTCTGTGACTTGTCTGCTTTGCAAGCTGGAGGAACTGTCCTGCCAAGCCCAAAAGCCTGGCTCCGCTCCTGGAACCAAAAGCCTGGCCAAGCCTTTGGAGCTGATGGGCCACATCTGAAGAGTGAGAGGCTGCACCACAGTGGGATGAAGTCACTGTTAACGCTGAGGTGGGGGCAACAGAGGCCACACTGGGCCTTTCCCACTGCCCTGGCCATATTACAGTTCATCCTCTCACCACCCCACACTCCCATGGACACAAGGCCAAAGCAGGCTCTTGGCTCTCAATTCCCTTTTTGTCATGCTCATCCATAAAGGGCCTTGTCTGCATAAAATGGAAAAAGGAACAAGGAACAAGGACTCAATTTCTTCAGAAGGCAAGGGAGGTGCCTCTCTGGGTTCCCATGATGCATCTACCAAGCAAGGTGTGTGTGTGTGTGTGTGTGTGTGTGTGTGTGTGTGTGTGTGGAGGGCCTGCAGTTTGGTTAAGGGGTCAGGAGCTGAGGAGGACTATCGCCCACCATCTCCCTACAGTAGTTTCAGGGATCACTGACAACCCTACGTTCTTTGTGCATCTGTCTTGTCTGGCGAGTCACAGAACTAGAGTTTGGAGCATCTTCCTGGGCAGTGAAGGATTTGACTGCTCTGGTGAAGGATTTGTAGCTCGCCCAGGTTGGCTTTTGGGCTTTCCTAGACAGGCCCTTGTTTGGCCTGGATATTTTGTCTGAGCATTTTCTGCCCATGGCACATTTCTGTGTGTCTTTGCCTCTGATTCCGTGGCACGACCCCCAGGCTAGACTTCTGGTTTCCTTCTGACAGCTGCCTATATCTTAGCTTTGAGAAGCAAGAGATGCCCAGTCTTGGAGGTTTTCAAGGAAACATTGGGCAGGCATCTGGTTATGGCTTATATTTCTTACTTGGCCCTGGGCCCTGCACAGCATCAGCCAATTCAACTTTTGGAGTTGTAGTGACAGGAGCATACAATGTTTAGAGTATTGGACTTTGGCCTGGGATAGTTGAGCTCATCTCTCTATTCATAAACTCACTGGGTGGCCCTGGATAAGCTAATTTCTCGATGCTTCAGACCCCTGTTGGTAAAATCGGAGCAATAGGGACACACCTCTGAGGAGTGTTGAGAAGATAAATGAGATAAATTGTATATCTTTTTGGAAGGAAGGAAGGAAGGATTACAGCAGTGGTTCCCAAACTGTCTCCTGCTCCGACCACTTGAAAAAATTGCTGGAGTTCTTGGGAAACCATTTAATGATCCCCCCCATGTGTTGTAGCAATTGCAGTTTGCTGTGCTAGATGGTGTATGGTTTATAATTTCATTTCTATTTCTTCTGTTATTTCTTATATTGAATCTGACCATATTAAAATTTGAATTCCATAGAATTAAAATTGTCCGTGTTCTTCACAGACATTCCACAGACCACCTGAATGAAGCTCATGGACCACTGGTGGTTTGCAGTCTTGTATTATAGAAGTTAATAACAATACCTTTCAGGTGGCAGGGCCAAGAGTCCAGGGTCACTAAAAGTACTTAAAATATGCTCATGCGATAATGGCCAAAATAAAATACCCATTAAATTGTAAAGTGTTGTATATTGTAACAGATTAATGTCCATATATGCTTAACACCAGCCATAAAACCCACCCAAGGAAGAATGATTTAACAACATTTCCAGAGGAAACTTGAGTTTCAACTTTGACAAGTCTGTGGAGAACAGGAGTGGTGTATCTGTAGTTGCCGATTCACATGTGATCCTCATTGCTGAATGTTGCTGCCACTGAACAATCAGTAGGAGTGGGTTGTTAACTAGCCGTAAGAGCAGGAGACAAGGGGTGAGAGTGAGGCTATGTACACCCCACACATTTAAAGGACACAGCTTCCCCCCAAAGAATCCTGGGGGTTGTAGTTAAGGGTGCTGGGAATTGTAGCTCTGTGAGGGGCAAACTGGCCCTAAGGGTAACTTTGGGGGAAGTCATTCTTAAAATGTATGGTGTGTATGCAGCCTTGGAAGCAAGACAGAGAAAACCAATCACAAAATGGGGAAAGCAGGCAAATGGAATTTATTCCAAGCCTAGGTGTTTGGGAACAAGCTCTTCCTTGTTGGGAAACTTTTACCAGAAATTCTCACCAAATGCATGGACTACTCTATTGACTCCTATAGCAAAATCATGCAGTCATTGCAGTGCCCTTACATTTAGTGAGAATTGCTGCCAAAAATATTCCCCCCACACCAAGCACTGAATTGTTCAGAAACTGCCCGGCCCTGGGATAAATCTCATACCAAGCACCTGGAGGGTTTCCCTCTCCCCCCACCCTTAGCCTTGCTGAACATGCAGGCTCTACCAGAGGCTTCTGTCTTCCTGCTCTCACACTCCCACACTAGCCTTCTTCCTCCTGGGTCTGGTAGCCGCCTCTGCTTCTCCCTCTGTCTGATTTGCTGCTTGACTTTGGCACTGTCTCCCTTGAGCCGGAGGTGGAACTCTCTGGTGCCTTTTTCCTGGCACAATCTCAGGAGCCAGCCCCCTCTGCAGCAGTGGCTGAGCCCTGTGAATGGAGTCAATTGTTTGGCTTACCACAACTGGGGCCATGCGGGATAAGCTGGGCTTTCTCGCACCGTGTGTGGCCTCAGCTCAGCCCTGGCTCCTGCGACATTAGCAGCGGCAGGAGGGTCTTGGGCCTGTTCCCGAGGCCTTGCCCGCTCCTTAGGACAGCTGGCTCCATGCGAGGGGATGACAGCATTTCCGGGCAGGCCCCCAGAAGCCAAAGGCCTTTGAAAAGGGTGGGAGGAGGCAGCTGGCCACACTCCAGAGGAGTAGCAGAACCGTGTTCATTTGGCTTAGGAGCAGATTGTGTTATTGTCTAGGTTGCAGCAGTCACGGTCTTGCAGGACATATATATGCCTCCTCACAGACCCAGCAGGGCATAGTGTAAGGGTGAGCAGTACAAGTGGCATATTGTTGTTGGGAAGACACTGTAGAAGTTATGCCTTGCAGCAGACCACAAATGGTCTCGGCTTCAGGTGGTGGGAAAGACCTCTGTTCTCTGCCTGAGACCTAGGAGAAGCAATGCCCATTTAAAAAGATGACACTGAGCTGGATGGACAGACAGTCTGGCCTGGCACAAATACAGCTTCTTATTGCATTTGTGTGCTGTTAAATGCAGGCTGATGTTCCTTAGTGTCTACAAATGGGGAAAGAAGGGAAGGACCAGGGTCAACAACTGCCAGAGCCAGTGACCCATATGGGACTGTGATGGGATGATGAGCTGCTTGTGCGTAAAATCCTGATCCCTCAGAGTTTGGCTAAGTTCCCAAACCTCTGTCTGTGATGGAGCTCCTTAAGCGTGGCTCCATCAATCGCTCGTTGAATCGGACAGTGGGCGTTTACGGAACTTCTTCCAGCATAAAAGCTCCTTAACGGAAACACGTCTTCTGGACTCTCGGCGTGACAGTTTCCGCCGAGGAGTGGGTGTTCCTACGGGAGGTCCTGAAAACCCCCCACTGTTCTCGCTAGAAGTATCTCTGAGCTCTCCCTCCGACTCACTTTCCCTTGGAACTCCACTTCTCCCCCTGCTGGTCCCCTCCTCCGCTGAGTGGTCTCTCTCACCCTCCATGAGCCCTTTCACCTCCTTCGTCTCAGATGACAGTTCCCTGACATCCACCTCCCCTCCAGGGCCCCCTTCACCCCCTTCCCTCCCCTCCTCTGCGGGAGGCGAGGGAGCAAAACCCCTGAAGGAACCTCCCTCATCTTCCGAAGTTTCGAACACTTCCCTCCACCTTTTGCTGTTCCCGGTTTCCAAGTACTCCTCCTCCTCGGAGTCGGTACCTCCTTCCAACTCCGATTCCCTGAATCCCTCCAGTTCCTCCTCATCGTCGGTGGTGCCAAAGTACTCCCTTCGGAACCTCGCTACTGGCTGAGGTTTCCTGGGGAACCTTTGGTGGAACGTTTCGATCAAGACCTCGTCATGGACCTCCTCTGCCTTCACCCAGGTGTTTTCTGACTCTGGTTCCCCTTCCCACGCGACCAAATACTCCACCTGATTCCCCTTCCACCTGGAGTCGATGATTTCCGCCACATAGTTGCGGCTTTCCCTTTCTTCTATGGCTGGCCCCCGTGTGGATACCCCTTCACCTTCCCCCCGGTATGGTGACAGTAATGACCTGTGGAATACTGGGTGCAGCTTCATGTGGTTCGGTAACCGGAGTCTGAAAGCCACTGGGTTGATCTGTTGTATGACCTCAAATGGTCCCAATCTTTTGGGTCTCAATTTCTTGCAACCCCCCTTGTACGGCAACCCTTGGGTTGATAGCCAGACCCGACTCCCCACCCTAATTGTTTCACCTTCCCTTCTGCTCTTGTCTGCCTGCCTCTTATATTCTTCTTTGGCCCTTTCTAAGTGGTGTTGGAGTTGACGATGGATCGCTTCCATTTCTTCTACAAAAAGTTCAGCGGCCGGAACACTCCATCTCTCTCCTCCTTCCCCTGGAAACGCCCTGGGGTGGCACCCATAATTAGCCAAAAATGGGCTCATCCCGGTGGACACATTCTCTGCATTATTGTAAGCAAATTCCGCTAGTGCCAACTTTTCGACCCAATCGTTTTCTCTGTCATTGACATAGCACCTCAGGTATTGTTGAAGGATACTGTTTGCCCTCTCCGCCTGCCCATTGGTCTCAGGGTGCCTGGCAGTCGAAAAGTTGACCTCTACGTGCAACAAGCTCATAAGCTTCCTCCAGAATCTGGACGTGAACTGTTTCCCTCTGTCGGACACCAGCCTCAAGGGGGCGCCATGCAGCCTAAAAATATGTTCTACAAACAATTTCGCTGTCTCTTCCGCCGTGACTGCATGTGAGCAAGCTACAAAGTGACCCATCTTAGTTAACTGGTCTACTACGACTAGTATGGCGGTTTTCCCCTGGGATTTGGGCAGATCAGTCATAAAATCTATCGACACCGCCTCCCACGGTCGTTCTGGTGTGGGTAACGGTTCTAATAAACCCGCTGGTGCCCGCCTTTCTCCTTTGGCTCTCTGGCATTGGTCACACCTTCTCACATACTCCCGTACATCCTCCCTCACCTTGGGCCACCAAAACTCCCTGGTCACCAACCACATGGTCTTGTGTTGCCCAAAATGCCCCGCTGTGGGATTGTCGTGCAACTGTTTGAGTACTCTCCCCCTCAATTCCCCTTCAGGTATATATAGTGCCCCTTTGTAATACAATGCCCCGTTTCTTTCTTCAAAACCTCCGGGGTCTTCTCCCTCTCTCCTTAAACCTCTGAGCTTATCCTGGGCGTACTCATCATTGACCGTCCCCTCTACCAGTTCTCTTTGCCCCACCCAGGCCGCACCACACACCCAGTGGTCCTCTGGGATAATATGTCTCTCTTCTGGCGCTCCCTCCCCCTCCAAATATTCAGGTTTGCGAGAGAGAGCGTCCGCTCTGATGTTTTCTGGACCTGGCACGTAGCAGATTTCAAAATGGAATTTGGAGAACTCCTGGGCCCATCTCACTTGTCGTTGGTTGAGCACTCGTGCTGTTCTCCAATACTCCAAATTCTTGTGGTCCGTACACACTTGCACCTTATGCTGTGCGCCAATTAGTAAGTGTCTCCATCTCCGGAACGCTTCGTGAATGGCGAGTAGTTCTCGGTCATATACCGTGTAGTTCCTCTCGGATTTGTTCAGCTTACGCGAAAAGAAGGCACACGGTCTCCATTCCGACTTATTGCTCCCTGGCTGAAGCAGCACTGCCCCCACCGCCCGGTCTGAGGCATCAGTTTCCACTCTCATGGGTTTTTGTAAATCCACATGCAGGAGCTGTTCTTCCGAAGCGAATGCCTTTTTCAATTCCTCAAAAGCGTGCTCCGCCTCTGCCGTCCAAACGAATTTCTTCTTGCTGCTTAGACAGTCCGTGATGGGAGCCGTTAAGTGGGCAAAGTTCTTGATGAATTTACGGTAAAAGTTCCCAAACCCTAAGAACCTTTGCACATCTTTTTTGGTTTTCGGTGCCTTCCATTCCAGCACCGCCTGGACCTTGCCTGGATCCATGGCTAATCCCTTGTCTGATAAGCGGTACCCCAGGAATTCCACCTCCTTGGTGTGGAACTGACACTTCTCCAATTTCACCCACAACTGGTTTGCTTGCAGCTGGCTCAGCACTTCCCTGACATCCTTCACATGCTGCTCCTCATTCTCCGAATATATCAGCACGTCATCGAGGAATGCCACGCAATTCTTGTAGAGCAAAGGTCCCAGTACATGGTTCATGAGCGATTGAAAACAGGCGGAGCCTGATTGCAATCCGAATGGCATAACGCGATATTCGAAAGCCCCTAGGGGGGTGAACATCGTTGTCTTCCATTCATCCCCCTTCTTTATTCGTATCAGGTTGTACGCTCCTCTCAAGTCCAGTTTCGTGAATATCTTTCCCTTCCTCACCCTGGTCAAAATGTCATCAATCCTGGGCATGGGGAAAGTCACTGGTTCTGACACGGCATTCAGGGCCCGGTAGTCCACGACCAATCTCGGTTTATCCGTGTTTTTTTTGTCCACAAAAAACACTGGACTGCCCCCCACCGCTCTGGACTCTCTGATGAAACCTCTCTTCAGGTTTTTGTCAATAAACTCCCTCAACTCCTGCATTTCCCTGTCTGACATGGCGTACAGCTTGCCCACGGGTAGCTGGGCCCCAGGGACCAGGTTAATCTGGCAGTCAAAGTCTCTATGCGGTGGTAGTTTATCTGCTTCCCTTTCGCTGAAGACCTTGCTCAGGTCAGCGTATTGTTTGGGCACCTTCCCTTTGTTCGCCACTTCCGTCCCTGCTATGGAAGCTTTTGCCCCTTCTGGCACCTTTCCCTCTTTGCAGTGTTCCAGGCAATGTCCTGACCCAAAGGACACCACTCTCTGATGCCAGCCCACTAGCGGGTCATGCAACGCTAGCCAGCTCATTCCCAAAATGACTGGCGCCCCTCCCAGGGTGGCTACATTGAACGCTATCCTTTCGGTGTGCCTTGCCACCCTCATAACCATTGGGACGGTCTGTAGGCTAACTTCTCCCCCCAACAGCTCCCTCCCATCGATCGTGGTGACCTGCAGGGGGTTGCTTAAAGGGAGTGTCTGTATCTGGTGTTCCGCTGCAAACTCCTTGCTCATAAAATTACAGGAGCTGCCTGAGTCTAACAGCGCCTTGGTCTTTAGTGGGTATCCGTTTGCCAGCTCTAGCAACACCTCTATTACTAGGGCTGGTCTTGGAGGTTCCGGAGTGGGCACTTTTACTGCTCCTTGGCCTGTCTGCAGTGCCCTGACAGAGGCAGACAGGCGTTGGCTTTTACTGGCTCCTGGACTTCCTCCTCCTTTCCCCCAACAGCCCCCGCCATCCCTTGCCATTCCTTTCTTTGCGGGCAGACTCTGGCAAAGTGACCTGGCTGCTGGCAGAGGTAACATTTCTTGGCGCTCTTTCCCTCCTTCTTCCTCCCTTCACTGGGATTTGAAACTGCGCGCGCGCGCGCTGTTCCAACTTCCATCGGCTCTCCGGGCGGGAAACTTGGCTCTGGAATCTCTGGAATGCGGAAATCCCTCCAACGCTCTCCTTTCCCCTCCCGCTTCTCCAAGGCTCTTGCCTCCTGGCGCGCTCCAATGGTCAGCGCTGATTTGGTCAGCTGGTCCATAGACTCCGCCCTGGGCGCCCGGGAAAGTTCGTCTTTCACCGCCGAAGAAAGCCCCTCTTCAAATAGCATTTGAATGGGTTCCGCCGATAGGTCCCACCCCAATCTATGTATCAACATTGTAAACTCAGTCCAGTACTCACGAACCGATCGGCTCCCCTGTTTGCAAGCCATCAATTGTCTGCGTACCAGTCCCTGTTCAATCTCGCTGGAAAACATCAAATCCATGGCGCGAAAAAACTTCCTCGCGTCCTTCAGCATGTCACTATTCCCTGCCATCAGGGGCCTGACCCAGTCTCTCGCCCCTCCTTCGAGATGGCCAATCACAAACGCCACTCGCGACGCCTCATCGGGAAAGTCATTAAACTGCAGTTCAAGAGCATACTGCATCTCTGTCCTAAAGGCTTGGTAGTTCCTGGGGTCCCCCCCAAACTTCTGCACCATTCCTGGCATCTTTCTTGCTAGTGTAGCGCCTTTTGCCTTTTCTGCATCCTGCGCCCTCCTTTCTTCTAGCCTCGCCGTTTGCATTGCTAGCTGGAGTTCCAACATTCTGTACCTTTCTTCCAGAGTTGGACCTCCTCCAGCTCCTCCTGCTCCTCCGGCTCCGGCTGGGTCACTCATGATGCCTCTCTGCACAAGCTGCTTTCAGGGACTGTCCGATTGCTGTGATGGGATGATGAGCTGCTTGTGCGTAAAATCCTGATCCCTCAGAGTTTGGCTAAGTTCCCAAACCTCTGTCTGTGATGGAGCTCCTTAAGCGTGGCTCCATCAATCGCTCGTTGAATCGGACAGTGGGCGTTTACGGAACTTCTTCCAGCATAAAAGCTCCTTAACGGAAACACGTCTTCTGGACTCTCGGCGTGACAGTTTCCGCCGAGGAGTGGGTGTTCCTACGGGAGGTCCTGAAACCCCCCCACTGTTCTCGCTTGAAGTATCTCTGAGCTCTCCCTCCGACTCACTTTCCCTTGGAACTCCACTTCTCCCCCTGCTGGTCCCCTCCTCCGCTGAGTGGTCTCTCTCACCCTCCATGAGCCCTTTCACCTCCTTCGTCTCAGATGACAGTTCCCTGACAGGGACCCATAGGGACCTAGGAAGCTGCATAATACCTAATACGTTAATATATCTGTATTAGAGACATGGAACCCATGCTAGTACAACTCCCATCATCCCCAACCATTGGTCATGCTAGTTGGGACTGATGGGCGTTGGTAGTCCAATGACATCAGAAGGGCCATGGATTCCCTGTCCCTGATCTGTACAAACACTTCTGTACTACCACTGGGCATTCATTTCCACAAGGGCTCTTTTTTGTGTGGTGATGTCTATTCTTGTTTATGCGCTGGTGAGGAAGAGGCACTCTGCATGGGCTCAGATGCAGTCTTTATAGCTGCTATCTATATCCAATCTCTGACTTACATTAAGCCCCGCTCTGCTTTTCTTTTAGGGTTCCTTCAGATAAGCTGTTTGTTCAGTCTTGATTTTCACAAAGCTTATGTGGTGGTTAGGTTATGTCCACTGAGCATTTATTTTGGTTTGTTTGTTTGAGTTACCATGTATTCCTGATAACTATTCATTCATCTCCCACTTTTCAGTGTAATTCCCCATCACTTTCCAAACCATAAAAATGCAGTTCTTTTTAAAAATGTGGATTGTTGTGCTGGGGTGACAGAGGTCTTTAATCCACATTAAATGCAGAAACCTAAGGGTCCAGTTTGCACCTGAATCTCTCCTGCAAAATAGGGACAGGACAGTCTGGACACACTCTTAACACTTAGATCAACAGGGCAGTGTGGTCTGTAATAAAGCCTTTCAGGGCTGGCTGCTTTCCAGAGTAATAGTGACTGTCCAAAAGTCCCGGTGCTTAGATATCCTGTGTGTCATACATCACTTTGTTGGCTCTCCAGCTCTGTCTCTCCCGCTCCCCTTTTCACTGGCAGCCACTCTTCAAGAAACATCTCCCTTGCAGCAGCCCGCTAATGTCCAATGACGTGTCCTATTCACATGGTGTTTAAGTGCTTAATGGAGTGTGCAGGTAATGGTACTCTGCATTTCCTTATTGCACTGGTAAGTAATACCAGCTTCAGGTTGCATCTCTGAGTCTCTTGGGATGGGAGTTGCCTGTGGGTCTCCTTGTCCAGCTCCCAGCCTGCCTCCCCCTATTCATCCCACCTCTCCCCATCTCCACACATGGGGATTAATGCAGTTGAGGGAAGTACACAGCCTGGAAAAAAGCAAGACAGAAAGTGATAGTGGAAGTCTCAAAAACAGAAGATGGGCAGATATAAAACTGTAAGCATCAGTACAAACCTCAGTCAGGGCCAGACTGTGTGTGTAAAATCCCCAGATGTGTTTTGTTTTTGTTTTTAATGAAAAGCAGACCCAGGAAACAACAGAGCTGAGTGGAGTAGTGATAGGATGTGTTGCACTTAATGCTGCCCCCACTGCCCCCCATCTAGAACCCCACAGAGGAGACACATCGCTTGGGTGGATTTTGTGCAAATACTTGGCTGGTTGGGAAAGGGTTATTCATTCCTCCTCTTTCCCCCTTGTGGGACCTCTGAGGCTGCTTTTTAGTTTTTTAAAAGAAGACAAAGCCCAATTCCCTACATTTGGGCTTTCAAGCAGGCATTTGACATGGGAGATGATGAATTAGCAAGAGAGGTAAATGAATAGAATCTTGGACTGTAGGACAGCAAAGGGCCAGGCCTTCAAGCCCAACCCTTCTTCCTTCTCCCCCTCACCCCACTCCTTACATGGCAGGACCATTCACTGAGGCTGTGCAGGGTTTTGTGGAATAATGGCAAAAAGACCTTCAATGGACAACCTATACACTACCACCACTATTTTATTCTTAAAACAACCCTTTGAGGTAGGTTAGACCAGCTAGTGAGTTCCATGGCTGCATGGGCATTCCGAATTCAGCTTTCCCCCTGTCCAATGCTCTAGCCACTACACCACACTAGCTCTCATTTTGCATGTCATCCTTGTGCTATGCCTGGCCATATGCACTCTGGGCTGCATACACAGTGTACATTTAAAGTGTGTGACTCCCCCTCCCCCAAATAAATCCTGGGAACTGTAGTTTGTTTAAGAGTTTGGGGAGTTGTAGTTCTGTGGTGGTAGTTCTCAGGATTGTTTTGGGGAAACCATGTGTTTTGTGTAGCTGCAAGGTTCTTCCTGCTAGATGTTTTCAATTTTATTGGGGATCCTTAGCACTCCTGAAGGGGCTTAGTTTGTGTAGCAACATACATTTTCAGTCTTTGGGTGGCTGCCTGAGAAACATAGATGGCGCAAGCTAACCTCTTTCTAGTTGGGAACTCTCTTCTTCCCTCCTTCTGTACATCCTCATTTAACTGAGGTGAAGCCCTCCCAGTGGGATAAGAGGAATGGCCTTGCAAGCCCCTTTGCCTCATAAGGTGACCTCTGACCTGACCCTGAACATTGGCCTGCATCAGCCTTTTCCTGCTGAGGTGTGACAGCCGTGGCCTCAGCCAGGGCTAATGATCTCACAGGAGCAAAAATCCTGCTTGGCTGGTCGCCTTGGCGACCCTGGCACAGACCCATAATCCAGTATAATTCACCCAGTGGTGACTTTGCAAATGGGCAAGGACTGGGGAAATCCGAGAGGGAATCCCCCCTGCCCACATACACCCAACCAGGGTCAGTTTCCCCTTTTTCCTTTAGGACAGGAAAAGGCTCCACCAATATGTCTGGATCCTGAAGTGATAATGTTGAAACTAAAGCCAGTCAAATGCAATCAGGCATTTTTAACCTTTGCATTAATTCAATTTGCCCAGTTTGAAAAAATAAATAAAAGAGGATCCCCCCTCCAGATTCATATGTTAAAGTTTAAATAAAAGATACTGGGACTGTGTACATATTATATATGTATAGCTAGCCCCCCCAGATTCCTGGGAACTGTAGTTTATCCCCTCACAGAGCTACTATTCCCAGCACTTTTATCAAAATGTGGTTCCCATGATTCTTTGCAGAGTGATAATGTTCTTTCAATGTGTTTGAAATGTCTGGTGTGCACATAGCCTAGCATTTGAGTGGGCTTTTGTTTTATTGCTGTTCCTGTTTTGTAGCTCCAAACTTTCTCTAACTGCAGCAGATCTCCTCTGCAGCTTATGTTAATTGTCACACAGACCAACTGAGCTCTTGCAAGAAGGAGCTCTGTAGTGGATAAAAGGGGTAGTTACCTGCCCCATGAAAATCTGACCCCAACCTGATTGTGAAGCTGTGAAGCTTTATTGACGTTCATGCATCTGTGATTAAACATGTGTAGAAGAGGTACAGATTTTGATGGGGACCACACCTCTGAAGAACTCATCTCCTGAATGCTAGGTGCAGCCAGGGAATTTTGCTACCTCAATTCCATCAACCTACCTTGACTATCTTGTGCACACCAGCCTTGAGGTAGGTCCAATTGGAGGGTAGCAGGAGCCAGCACAAAACGTTGCCACTCTTTGGTATTTCAGAGCAAAAGAACATCAGCAACACTTGTGGCTTCTTTTTGCAAGAATCCATGCCAAGAGGAAAGCAGCACCCCCTGGAGGCAGTGTGGGGTACTGACACCTTACTCTTTTTTTCCAAAGGGAAACAGCTGGCTCTGCTGGCAGAGGAGACAAGACCCTCCTCCTCCTTCTTCTCCATCAACAGGGCTGCACCTGCTTAATTACTTTAGGAGATTACAGGCCTCTTTGTCAGGGCAGGAGATTAGATTAGAGCAGGGATGATGCCTGCACGAGGCAGGGACCCCTCTTCACACTAACTGCCTCCCCTCCCTCTGCCACTGCTGCAGAATTAAAACCGAGCAACATGCAGAGCTACAGAGAAGGGAAGTAAACTGGAAAGAGCTTGGCTGCCCCTGCAAAGTGGGAGGGAATGATGGAACCCAGATATTGTGCTGCACCACAGAGTCCAAGTGCTGCACCTTAACCTTTTCTACAGGATCAGGTGTTCTTGACACCCATTGAGACTGGTGTGACATAAGTCTGGGAGGCCCACAGGACATGGAGCCAGAGCCAATGATAGGTAGAGTCAGCTAATTCTAGTTTCCTCCCCAACCCTCCTCCCTGCTGCTGAGCTATGCAAGGGCAACCCTGAGACTGAGGAGGAAGAAAGATAGCAGTGCCACCGTCTGGACTAGTTGTACATACAAAGGCAAGCTGGTGGGGATTGATTTGGACAGCTTGAGAATGGTGGGGTAGTGTCCCATTTGCCCTGATGGGCGAGTCTTCACTGCAAAGGATGCTGAGATACGTATTGCAAATTGCAGACTCCTGCTGGGAAAAATACTGCTTGAATGGCTTGTGTTTGCAAGCCAGCTGTGGTAAGACAAACCCTTTTATTCACTTGGCTGGGAGATGCTGGGCATATGACCTTTTTAAAATGCTGTCTGGTACAAGCTGCTGTGTCATACTAGTGTTTTTCAAATCATTTTGCTATATGTTACTATAAAGTCACCATATATCTAGCTCATTTATTTGAGACCTACCAACTTTGGCAGTGTCTTGTTGCAACATTTAGGATAAAAAAGGAACTATTTCTTCACACAGTATGTAGTTAAGCTATGGAACTCACTTCCACAGAGGCAGTGATGGCTACCAAGTTGAATGGTTTTAGAAGAGGATTGGACAAATTGATGGAGGAGAAGGCTATTGATGACTTCTAGCCAACATGGTTAGACTTTTCCTCCTTGGTTGGAGGCAGTAATGCTTCTGAATACCATAGAACCATAGAATTGTAGAGTTTGAAGGGACCCCGAGGCTCATCTAGTCTAAGTTACCCTCTGCAATACAGGAATCTCAACTAGGTCATACATGACAGATAACCATCCAATCTCTTGCTTAAAAACCTCCAAGGAAGAATAGTTCGTTTACTGGAACCTCCTTTCTTGTTACTTGAATCCACTGATTTGGGTTCTCACCTCTGGAGCAGCAAAAAAACAAGCTTGTTCCATCTTCCATGTGGCAGCACTTCAGATATTGGAATATGGCTATCATATCTCCTTTCACTCTCTTTTCCATACTAAACGTATCCAACTCCCTCAACTGCTCCTCATATGGCTTGGTTTCCAGACCCTTGATCATCTTGGTTGCCCCTCTCTCACGCATTCCAGATTGTCAATATCCTTCCTAACTGGTGGTGCCCAGAACCAAGGTAGAATAGAGTGGGGCTGTTACTTCCATTGATCAGGACACTGTACCAGTTGCTGGAAACCATAGTGGGAGAGAGTGCTTTTGTGCTGATGTCCTGTTTTCAGGTTTCCTGCAGACAGCTGGTTGGCCACTGTGAGAACAGGATGCTGGAGTAGATGGGTGATTGACCTAATCCAGCAGGCCCTTTTTGTGTTCTTGGGTGCTCTTCAGGGTCACAATCGTCTTTCCGAGATCTTGTTAGAGATGGAACCAGAGCCTTTCTGCATCCAGTGCATGTGCTGTGCCACTAGGTTGCAGACTCTTCCTAGTAACTTATCATGTTGCCTTATAGTGAATTGGACCATTCCATCTATCTAGCCCTGTGTAGTATCTATTCCGACTGGCAATGGGTCGGCAAGCTCTCAAGCAGAGGTCTGTCTTATCACTATACTTCCTTGTCCTTTTACCCTGAATTGTCTGAGATTGATCCTGGGGCCTATAACTTGCAAAACATGCATTCAACCACTGAACTGTGGCCCTTTTCTTTGCTACATCCTGTTAGTGTTAACATCCTCACAATTATTTGTCTACGGCCAATGAATGAGTTCTGAAATGAGATCTGAGAACCAGGGGGTTTCCTACTTGAAGCTTACACCGATCAGCTGCATGCGAAAGAATCCGGCAGGGATTCTGCCCCCTGTTACTGGCCGTGTTCGGCCAAGACCTTCACTGCAGGTGGGCAAAAGACCTCTGCATCACATCAGATGCACTCTGTAATATGTGTGTGTGTTACCCGCCCCCTTTCCCAGGTAAAATCCTGCATTAGGGCCTCCTCACCATGCAGATGGTGTGCATTTAATCTGTGGATTACCAGAGCAATGTACCTCATCTTAAGTCTGTCTTTCGATGGCAGGCAGGAGATGAGAACAAATGCTTTAATCTACCACCACTGCGTGCTGGGGATGAGACAAGGCTTTAGTTGAAACCCCTGATTACCTGCCCTAGCGTGTGGTGTGCCAGTGCGTCTCTCTGGGCTTTGCTTTCTAGTGCCCAAGTGTTTACGTACCATGTGAAAGTCCATTCCTCTGCTGGCTGCCCACAGGCCAGATCAGTGCTGCTGAATCTCTCCAGCTGGGCTTCTGGAGCTCTGCTTTCCCACTCCCAGCACAGTTGCCTTTCTCGGGGCTGTTTTCTCTGCTGCTGCTAGTAGCTTCTGGCCCAGCCCGGCACAGTCACTTGGCTTCCTTCTTAGCTGTGGTTTTCTGCTCCAAAAGGAAAAAAAATAGGTTGTTGTGGAGAAGGATTCCAAGCAGGCACTTAGTTTGCAAATATTTTTGTGAGATCTATCTCTGTATGTAAAAGTGTAGCTGCTTAACTGCACGCTCCTGCGCCTTGAAGCCAGTTGCTCATACAATGCACAACTGTGATTCATATCTGTACCGCTGCCTTCTCTCTTGGGCAGGGAACATGATGTGCATTTGTGGGTGATAATATCTGGAGGTGTGGAAGACACAACCTTGATTTGGATCTGATTCCTTGAAAAATCACATATCTGCCTTTGCAAACTAGTGTCTCAAGGAGGTGATGCTGGCAAGGCAGGAATATCTGCAGATGTGAAAGGGCAAAATTGCACACATCTCCTGTTACTTAAATATGGCAGGTGTTCATCTGTGTATGTGTATTGTCTTCAGGGAATGCGTGCTGATGGCCACAGCCAGCTGGAAGTGTGAGGGAGAGATGATGCCTTTGAGGGCAACAAGTCAAGAAATGAACTTGCCTTTCTCTCATTTCAAATACCTCTCACTTCAAACACACTATGCAATTAAATTGCATTTGAAGCGCATCCCAAAGAATCCTGGGAACTGCAGTTTGTTAAGGATAGTTGCAATTGTAGCTCTATGAGGAGTAAACTACAGGTCTCAGGATTCTTCAGGGAAAGTCATGTGCTTTAAATGTACGGTGAGTATGTGGTCCTGCCTTCCAACAACAGGTTTGATTATAGGGTGCTTAAAAAGTCCATGAGGACAAATCAGTTGCATTTGCATAGGGTACCGCTGACACATGCCCCCCACCAAGAATTAGTAGAGGGGGCAGAAAAGATTCTCTCAGCTTCCTTGATAGCCTGCCAGTTTCTAACGCCCAGCCTGGCAGAGCCTGGAAGGTTCCGCAACCTGACAAAGAGAATCTCCTGCAGCTCCAAATCCCTGCGTGGTGCTTTGCCGTTCCGCTTTTCAGGAGTCCCAATTAATCAGTATTAATTTAATCCAGTGTGACTTGGCAGTGCCGCTCTCCCACCTACTTGGGGGGGCTGACATTATCAGGAGCTGATAAGCCCGTTGTTACGCATACCCCCGCGCTAATGAATTTCCTGTTGGTCCAATTTGCTGAGTGGTTGTCTTCTTTGAGGACTGCAAATCCCTCGCCTTTCTCCTCTATCTGTGTGCTGAGCGGAAAGCAGATGCTTGGAGGCAGGAAGGCTATTAGGGGGCTTCAAGGAAGTAGCACACAGAAGCTGCTGCTCTTGGTTCAGTTCATTTGTGGGGAACCTCCAACCCAGGGGGCAGCTGTAGCCCTCGAGGCCTCCCTAGCTGGCCCTTGGATCTCTCCCCAGGCCACCCCCCTCATTGGCCCTGCTTCACACCATAAGTATTTTTGCTTAAATAGAACGTGTCCTTGGAATAATGCCTCTTGCTTGTCTGGATGAGGGAATAAAGAGAGAGGTGGGTGGGTGGGTGGGTGCGCGCACACACAGAAACTAGGCTACTGTACTATGCCAAAATTTACATTAATTCCTCCACCTCTTTTGCCTCTGGCTGGAGAAGCTTCCCCACCCCTGCCATAGTACAATGGGAAAGCTAAAGCTCAGGCTTTTGTTCTGGGATCAATCAATCCCTGGCCTTTCTGAGCAACAGGATCCTGGGTTGCTGGGCTGGGGAAGACCATTTTCTGCTCTCTCTAGAAGCAATTCTCTGGGGTGTCAGGCAGAAAATGGCCTTTCCTAGCACCTATTCCTGGATCTTCTAAAAACTGGCAATCCCAGTGATCCCTCCCCAGACGGCCTGACAGCTCTTTACATCCCACTTGCTGCGTAACTGGAGTGAGTTTTGAAAACAAGGTAAAAGGGCATGAGGTTGCACAATGGATGTGATGGCTTACTGTTATTATAGGAAGGGTTGTAGCTTAGTGGTAGTGCACTTGCTTTGCTTGCAGAAAGTCCCAGCCTCAATCCCCTGACATCTTCAGCTAGGGCTGGGAAAGAGTGAACCCTGTTCTGGAAAATTCTGGAAAGCTGCTGCCGGTCAGTGTTAACAGTACTTAGCAAGATGGTCTGACTCAACATAAAGCAGCTTCTTTACATTTCTACATCTTGTGTGTAGCATTACATTACATCTTCTGTGGAGCATGATTGCCATGTTTTAATGTAATATGGGTTTCACGGTGGATAATATTTCACAGCCAAGACAGTTGGGAACATGAGTAGCAGGGACTGGGAGATGGGGAATTTCCATTGTGAAAACTCCCTTGAAAACCAGAGAGATGTGTGACAGATTTCAGATGCCTGTGACATGGTAGAGGAAAGGGATCAGCATGTCCCAGTTAGTTTTTATACCTGGTTATTCTAAGCCAGTAATTTCTTATTTTAGGACTAATAATACCAGACTACTTTACAGGGCTGTTGTGAAGATTTCTGAGATAGTGCATGTGAAGTGCCTCAAATCCTTGAATGTGCACTTGAAAGTGTATAAATGCCAAGCATCTATGTATATTCTATTATTATATTTAGTTAAGGAGATTTTGGAGAGCTATGGATGAACAGTTCCTTGCAGTATTTTGATATCCATGAATATTCCTGGAGGGAATTAGACAATTGATCTAATGATTACTTGGATACTCATTTCCTACCCAGTGGCAGGAGACCATGTGATAAAAGTGGCACATACCCAGGTGATCATGTGATAATCACAATCAACATATGTATAGCATGGTTGGCAGAAGAAAAGGAGTTAAGAAATGTGTTTCATTATTTTCAGAGTCTGTATTAAAGCAGGGATCACAAAAATGGTGCCCTTGAGGTCTTCCCCTGGTGCCCATGAAATCTCTGAGCCCCTCTCCCCATTGTCACCTTGGTCATGAGACAGTGGTGCTGATTACCTTTTTTCTCCCTTGAAAAGAACATAGAGCTGAAGGAGGAAGTTGGAAGAGTGATGCTTTTCCCCACTTCCTCTTATGTACTTTTTAAGGTTCATATTAATTCTACTTGAACTTTTACCCAGATCTTTTGGAAAACTGGAGTATGCATGCACATGCTTTCCCCCTTTATGTCTGTTGGTTTGAGGGGTGCTGATCTGTGAGAGTGGGGAAAAGTGACCAGAGGGAATGGCATCCATGGCACCCATACAGAAAACCAAATGTGTCTGTGGTTGGTGACCCCTGCCTTAAAAGAATAGGTTGTTGCTCCCTGGCTCTGGCCTAGCACCTGTAACCTCAATCTTGGGTCTAGGTAATACAAGTTCAGATTCCAGTTAGGCAAACTGTTCTTTTTCAATACAGTATTGGTTTCCTTCTCCATCTTTAAAGGTTTCACATGGCAGAGGATGCTGGTGCGTAGGTACTCATCAGTAGATGGCACTCTATACTGGTTTCAGGGTAATTGTCTGTGCTATGGACTAGCGGCTTTGTTAGGCCTATACCTCTTCCCTTGGTTGGAATGACTACCATGCTGAATTCTTCTTTTGCATCTGGTAATCTGTGCTAATTTAGTATTCCTTATTGCATGGCTAAAGCAACCAATCCACTGCACGCTCTCTCTCTCTCTCTCTCTCTCTCTCTCTCTCTCTCTCACACACACACACACACACACACACACACACACACACATGCCTTTGCTGGCTTGGCAGAGGGTGCTGTGCTGTCATTTTGTGGTTCTTGGCTGCAAATCAGCTGCTAGTCTTTCCAGAGAATGTAACTGTCTGGCTTACCCAAGTGGATTTTTGGAGGCAGGTTCCATCACCACGGGCTGCCTGTTTGCCACTGAGCCCAAGTTGAGGTTTTTGTTCTGATGTATAAAGCTCTAAATGCTTTGGGACCCAATTACCGACTGGAAGGCCTCCTTCCCTCCAGCCCGTCACTTGAGAGAAATCCAATGGGTGGGGGGAGGACCCTGTGGATAGTTACAGCTTTCAGTGAAATCCAAGGGGCAATTACCCATCAGAGGGCCTTCTCAGCAGTAGCACCCAATCATGCAACTCCCCAGCCCCACCCCACTCTAGAGGTTAGGCTGGTGCCAACATTGTGCACATTTAGGCACCAGTTGAATACCTGCCTCTTTGTTCAGACTTTCTAGCATTTGGACTGAACAGTAGGAAATTGAAGTATTATTGATGTTATTTGGTACATACTTTATGCATGTACTTGTTGCAAACTGCAGTGCAGGGCCTTGTGACTAAAGGCAGGTAATATAAGTAATAGTAATAAGAACAACAATAATACCAACAGCCCTATCCCAGAGTGCCATGGTCTGGTGCGATGGGAGGCACATCTGCTCTCAAGGAGACAAACTGCTCATTTCCACCCATGCACGACTTGCTGACTTGTCCTCTGAAAGTCGTCCCTTGGGGAATATGTCTCTGGCGTGAGCTTGAAGCAACAAAGACACTCAGCGATGCTGAAAAGGAGATGGACCCCATGAAGGATGTTGGAATAGAAGGCTGCCACTGTGCCTCTCCCCTTGCTTCTCCATCAGTTCCTGTTGGGTTAGGCCATAAGTTCACCAACTCCAGCCTGGTGCTGTCCAAGTGTTTTGGGCTATAGCTCTCAAATGACTGGGGCTGATGGGAATTGTAGTCTAGAACTTCTGGAAGGCCCAAGATTGGTGAAGGCCGACATACTCTGTCAGTATTTTTCCAAGAGAGCACAGCCAGATGCCTCTTGGAAATTGGGAATGAAGTGTTTAATATGCAAAGAAATTGCTGTGTATGCCTGACAGACAGATAATATCCCCTCTTTTGGAGACCCCTCCATTAAGGGGAAGGGCCTTAGCTCAGTAGTAGAGCACCTGCTTTTCATGCAGAAGGTCCCAGACTCCATCCCCAGCATCTCTAAATAAGACTGTGGAAGATGGCTGACAGATATCCTGGAGAGCTACTGCCAGTCAGTGCAGACAATACTGAGCTAAATAACTCAATGGACTGACTCAGCATAAGGCAACTTCCACAGTTTCTGTGTTCCAGCGTTGTGTTGTGAAGCTGTGTGTACTCTCTCTCTCCCTTGCTTTGTTCCTTCCCATAGACACAAGACTGAGTCCTTTGATTGAAAACAAATTTCAGGGCTCCATCCTAGTGAGACTTGGCTGGATCTAAGGAGGCAGATCAGAGTAGTTCTTTTTATCTGACCCTCAAAACAAACATGCCTCTGATCCACAAATCTAGCCAGCTCCTCCTAACCCAGGCATGTCCAAAGTCCGTTTTGGGGGCCTAATCCGGTCCGACAGACGGTTTAATCCGGCCCCTGTGGCAGTTTATTTCCTGGGGTAAAATACTAAAAAAACCTCCACAACTTCAATCCTTAAAAAAGGTAAACAACTTTGGTTGGCCCTTTGGTCGGCCCTCATGGCCCTTTACTTCATCAAATCTGGCCCTCTTTGAAAAAAGTTTGGACACCACTTTCCTAACCTATGGCAGGTGGGGTTAAGCAGTGGTCCAAGAGAGGCAGGAAGGGCACATCCAACTGGTTCCAGCTGGATGTGCTGCTTCAGAGCACCCTGTCCCCATTAGAACATGTGGGCCAGCACAGGCTTGTTCTCTGTAGTTTACATGGCTGGCAGCCAAAAACTCTTCATAAGGTAACAAAAAGATTTTGGGTATATCTATTATTATGACCAAGGGGACATAAGCTTTTGTGTCTTCTTAAACCAGAACTCTGTCTGACAGACCTGCAGAGAAGGCATTTTTTCTCTGCTGCATAGAAGAATAATGATTTGAATGGGATCTGTTAATTAGGTGCTCATTTGTTTAGAAGTGTACCTTAACCATTGCTTTAAAAGTCCCTGCGAGAGCCAAAGATGACCTGTTGGGGGTGCTGCAGGGCTTAAAAAAATCAATCATAAAAAGGGGAGGGGGGAATGAGGATGTTTGTCTGTCTGCCATCTCCAGTGGGCACATTACAAAGGGGGGCATTGGAGATGAGCACCCAGGGAGGAGGTTCCGTGACCCATCTCTGACCATCACTGGGAAATGACTTACAAAGACTGCATGTTCCTACTTCATGATTTTAAAGGGTTTCATTGTATTTTGTGCTGTACATTGGGAAGACTCTTTTCTCTTTCTCCAGTCTCTGTTCTGTTGTTTTTTGCAGTAGATCCATGGGCACCAAAAATAGAAACTATGAAGGGTTAGGACAGGGGAAGATTTGACAAGTTGGGCCAAATATTCCCTCAGTGTTGTTCCCAAACCACAATCTGGTCATAGGGCATCTTCTGGGACATCTGTTTGCTTGTGACTTCTTAGGCTTTTTTTCACAGCCGAATTAATGGTTTTCATTGCAGAGGGAAAGAGAGAAATAAAATGGGAGATGGAAAAAGTGAAGTGTGGGGGGGGGGGGAGGTGAGAGAAGATATGAAAGGCAGAAATTAATGTGGGTGAGACAAGGGTAGAAGTAAAATCAGATGATGCGCACAGAGAGTATAGGCCCCTACAGACTGGTGTGTTTTTTTGCGGGTGTATCCTGCAACATGTCATTGATACAGTAATAGTGCATTTGCAGTGGATTTGAATCTATCCACACCTTATTCCTGTTTATTAGTTGTTCTGTTATGCTTTGCCAACGTTACTGCATTGTTGCCATCTGGAGGGACACTCCTGTGCTTTGGCACAACCAAAAAAAGCAGGATACCTCCCAGCAGGGCTCTTCTGTTTTGAGTCTTGGGCCATCTGCTCACAAGCCCCTCATGGATCAGCCTGTACAATCCAGACCAGGGGTGGAGAACTTCAGACTGGGGGGGCGGGGGGCAGATGTGGCCCTCCAGGACTCTCTAGCAGGCCCTCAGTCTTTTCCCAAGCTGCACCGTCTTTCTGCAGGCCACACCCATACTGGTCTTGTTTTGTACATTCCTTGAGTGCTTTTGCCTGGCCAGAATTTGTCCTTGAACTCTGATCATGCCTCTTGGTTGCCTGGATGGAGGATGCAGAGGGGTGTGTGAATGTGTGTAGAGGCTAGACTTCTGTTCGGAGGTAAAATTTGTGTTCATTGCTCCACACACTTTACCTCTGGTCCTTCCCACCACTAGCATGTGCCCCCACCAACCGTTGCCCAGGAGGAAATGTGGCCCTCAGGCTGAAAATGGTTCCCCATCCTTGATCTAGTCAGGCAGTTGATGCCTACATGCTGAGAAAATGGTTGCAGATAGAGTGACCAGCAGCCTCCATCTTCATGGAAGAGATACAGTGTGCGGCTGTAGCTGTGTAATCCGTTTTATGCCAACCCCTTCCAACCATAGGGAGATCCTTTCATTTCACTGCTGGGGAGGCAGTGACCCATGCACTCCCTCAACCGCCCTGATTTCTTCTGCTTCCCAGCTCACTGGAGCAGCAGAGGGGTCAGGGGTTGCTCTCTGTTTAATAATTCCTGTAATGATATCCGTAGTTTTGAAAGGAGTGATGGAGAAGAGGAATCTGGGCTAGGGGTTAGATCCAGATAAGCAGCTGAGGCAGTGAATCTGTGTTTTGTTTTGTTTTTGTGGGTTTTTGTTTTTTTGCAAGAAGAAGGGAGTTTCAGACCTGTATCTAAGTACTCCATTCTGTCCCCCCATTCCTTCCCAAAAAATCCAGGCATGAGCAGCCTGTGACCCTCCAGATGTTGTTGGGACTCCAACCCCAAGGATGTGTGTGACCCAAAGGTGCATTCTAGGGCTCTGGAAGTAGGAAATGAGGAATATCTGTGCCCCTATTTGAGCCGCCTTTTGAATGTCTTTAAAATGTGGAGGCAGAGACAAGGAGCTAAGATCTCAGCTAGGATTGGCATTCACACCAACAGACATGGTGGCAAGAAACAGTTTCTCCATCATGATGGTCTTTGTCGGCTCGTCTGTTTGTCTGAATCCACTGCAAGTGGCTCTGGAGAGACTAGGAGAAATATTCAAGGCTACGTAGTCATTAAGTGGCAGAGTGCAGAGTAGAAGGTCACACCCACAACATGCATTTAAAACAGTCTTATAGAACTTCGACAGACATGGGGAATCTTGGGAACTGTAGTTTATTAAAGGGGCTGGAAAGTGTGAGTTCAGCGCCTTTAATAAAATACAGTTCTCAGGATTCTTTGGGGGAAACCACTACTGATAAAGCAGAATCACAATATTTCAAATGCATGATGTGGCTGTAACTGAACTCAGTAGCGCCTTCCTGCCAGGACCTGCTGCTACCTTGCCTAGCCTGCCTGCCCCCCTCACTCCCCCCGCCCCGCCGCAAGACTCTCTTGGTGCTTGAGTCACTCACAGCTGTGCTGCTTCCATGCGAACAATTTTGCCGCTTGAGTTCGTTCGTTTTTTTGCTTTGCCAAGCGATTGCGCTTAGCTGGACAATTTAGAGGCAGCAAGCTGAAATGCCGCTTGCTCCAGCCTTTTCCTCCCCCCCCATTCTGAACACCCCCCTGAACCCCTAGCTTTGCATGCTGACCTGCCCCCTCGCCCTGCGCCACCTCCCTGCTCTGCTCTCGAACACGCGTCTGCTCTGCTGGCAAAGTGACAGGGGTCGACTGGGCGCTTTCCACATGACCTGCCGGAAAACAGAGGACGTCTTTGTTAATCCGCTGGGCTGTCACTTCAACCCCCTTCACAAAAGGCATAAGCCACTTATAGCTGTTCTCACCCCTGACCCTGGATCCGTCTGCACAGTCCCCATTGTAAAGAGCCAGCAAACAATTCCAGGGCCTTCTCCTCCTCCCTGATCCACACTTGCTCCCTCCCTCCCTCTCCCTGTGACTGAGGAAGGGGTGGGAGTGGGCGGCAGTCTGTGCATGGTGGTGGTGGGGTAGGGGACAGCTGTTTTGTGTAGGCCACGCAAATGTGAGGTGGTTGGAACCAAGTGCGGGCTGAGTAGCCTCTGTGGTGTCATGGGGCAGACAAAATTATCTGCTGTTTCAGGGTGGTGCAAAGGATCATGGCATGTGCAGGAGATGTTTTGGGTGCATCCCCAAACCACCACCCATCCCTTTATCTTTAAAGATAGGCAGGGGTCAAAGAGGCTGATTAAAGCTGGCCCTTATACCATACTGGTGTATAAGCTTGCCACCGGGATATAGAAAGCTCCCTTTATACAGAGCCAGACCATTGGTCCATTTGGCTCGATATTGTCTACACTGACTGGCAGCAGTTCTCCAGGGTTGTAGACAGGAGTTTCTCCCAGCCTTCCCTGGAGATGCCAGAAATTAAAACAGGGACCTCCATCATTTGTTGGCAGAATGGCCACCAGTGTAACAATTTTAAAAGGAGATTAGTCTCATTTATGGAGGAAGTAGATCAGTGGCTATGAACTATGGTGGCTGAATGGAACCTCCATATCCAGAGGCAGTGTACCACTGTGTATTAGTTGTAGGGGGAGGTTGGATGACAACAGGAAAGAAGGGTTGTTGCCTTCATGTCCAGCGAGAAGCATCTGGTTGGCGTCTGCAAGAAACAGGATGTTGGACTAGATCAGCCTTCCCCACTAAATCCTACTCAGACTAGATCAATTAAAGTGACTTAACCAAGGTCAGTCATGTCCATTAACTTCAGTGGGTCTACTCTTGAGTAGGGCTAGCATTGAATACCACCCCTGGTGTCCTCCAGATGTTTTTGGACTACAACTCCCATCAGCCCCAACCAGGACAGCCAGGCAACAGGTTAGATTCTAACAGGCATCCCCAACCTGCTGCCCTCCAGATGTTTTGGCCTATAACTCCCATGATTCCTAGCTAACAGGAACAGTGGTCAGGGATGATGGGAATTGTAGTCCAAAACATCTGGAGGGCCGAAGGTTGGGGATGCCTTGGTTAGATGGACCTTTGTTCTGATCCACCAAGGCTTTTTTCATGAAAGAGCCATCAGGATGGAGGGAAAGGCAAAGAGAGGGCTGCCTTTCTCCTACACTACTTCAGGTGGGATCCCAGGTCAGGTATGACCTCTTGGACTAGCTGGTAGATGCTTCATGAGTGGTGGCCATGCTAGTCTATTGCAGCAAAAACAAGAAAGAGTCTTGTGGCACCTTAAATATTTTTTTTAAAAAACGGCATAAGTTTTCCTAGATTACCCTTCATTTCATCAGATATATTGTTATCCTAAATAACAAGTATAGGTACACACGGCTTCTTTTGGGGGTGGAGCATGGGGAGAGTGGACTTGTAAATAGAGAGGTCAGAAGGAAATGAAATGCAGAAAAGTACAGAGGGTGATAAGTATGTAATTTACAGTGGCCATTCCTATACAAAGAGTCAGTTGTTGATAAGGCAGACATCCTGGCACTGTTAAGGCAATTAACACATGCAGTGTGATCAAAATCCATTGTCCTAATTTATTCCACAAGTGGTAGCATTGAACTTCTTGACAACTGCAATTTAGTGGTCTCCCATATACATTGTGGAGGCCTACTGTGGAAAATCTGAACATGCTCAGGCACATCACTGCTGATGAATTCATTGTATATTCTGTATTTTCTCCCAGGTGGATGGATCTGGGCAGGTAAGCCCCAGTATGAGGTACAAATACACTTTGCCCCACACATACTGGAAATAGAAGTGCAGCATCTATTAAATAGGTACAAAGAGAAGGGATTTCTGGAGGAGATAATTGTGATCAACTGTGATAGAATTCAGTAAAAAATCATTAATGTTAGGAGTATATCAAACTGCCTTATATGAGGTCAGACCATGGGTCCATCTAGTTTGATACTGAGTACACTGACCAGCAGCAGCTCTCCAGGGCTTGTCAAAGGACATTCCTAGCCCTACTTGGATTGAACTTGTCACCTTTTGCATTCAAAGCAGGTGCTCTACCACTGAGCCTCTGTGGCGCTTTTCCTCATTGGTACATTATCATCTTCAGACTAAGAGAGAGGGGGACCATTTAGCCAGTGGGCACAGCCCAAAACACCAGGGTCTGCTGACATGCTTTTGCAGGCCTCCTCCTTTCTCCCTCCAGCTAGAAGGCCTCCTTGTCTCCCTTCCAAGGTGTATTTTGGTGGACTGTCCTTTCCCCAGCTTCATCTCTCTGAGCTCATTCTAAAATTACAGCAGTCAAGAGCCATGTGTGTGATGTTTCATTGTTTAATTTCAAGTTTGTTTGGTTTTTTTACGTTTAAAAAAATTCAAGCCTCTCTCTTCCCCACCTTCCTTTTAGCCTTATCTAGGAAGCTGCCTTATACAGTGGTACCTCGGTTTAAGAACAGCCCTATTTACGAACTATTCGGTATACAAACTCCGCAAAACCAGAAGTAGGTGTTCCGGTTAGCAAACTTTACCTCAGTCTACGAATGGAAGCCAAATGGTGGAAGGGCACCGGCGGCGGGAGGCCTCATTATGGAAAGCGCGCCTCGGTTTAAGAATGGCTTTGGTTTCAGAATGGACTTCCAGAACAGATTAAGTTCATAAACAGAGGTACCACGGTACAAGGTCAGACTATTTCTTCATCTGGCCCAGCACCTATTGGAAGCCATTTCCAAGGGTCTCAGGCTGACAGAAATCTTTTCCCCATCATCCGCTGCCTGATTCTTTTAAGTCAGAGGTGGGGAACATTTTTTTAGCCCAATGCTTCTCATTTCCTTCTGAGTGACCTTCTTGAGGTGGGAAGTGGGGCACATGGTGTGCGGAGCTGGAGGCAAAAATGGCCAGACTGACAAATTTACATTTTTACCTTTGTGGAGTAGGCTAGCTTCTACACCCCCTCCTTTCTATTCTCCATCCTGATAAGCAAGCTGCATTATCAGAGGTCAAGGACCCATTGCCGTCAGGCAAACACAGTTGGGAGGGGGGGAAGAAGAAGAAGAAGAAGAAGAAGAAGAAGCAGCAGCAGCAGCCAGTGAGGGGCCTAGTCTTGGGAGGGAGGGTGGGTGTGGTCTGGCGAGAGTTCAGAGGGCCAGATAGAGAGGTCTGAAGGGGTGTATTTGGCTCACAGACCTCAGGCTCACACCCCTATTTTTAACTGGAGATGGGAGGGATGGAACCTGGGAACTTCTGTAAGCAAAGAGCAGATGGTCCCTTTGAGCTATGATCCCACTCTATAACCAAAATACCTTCATTTCTGAACCAGCACTAATCTAGGTCCAGTGTCAGAATCTGTGCCAGGAATCAGGCCTACAGTGGTTGAAGTGATTTGTAATAAAAGCCGAGAGTGCTTTTGAGCATGTTCAGAGTGACTCAGGAGGACCCACAACATCTGAAACCAATAGTAGTAGTAGTAGTAGTAGTAGTAGTAGTAGTAATAATAATAATAATAATAATAATAATAATAATAATAATATAATTTTAAATTTATATACTGCCTCTCTAACTGGCTTTTCCCAGCCACTGTGGGTGGCTTACAACATATATAAAAACACAATAAAACACTGAACATTAAACAAAATATCCTATACAAGCAACAAACCAACCAATAAATAAATAAAAATCAACAACAAAAACAATAATAATAATAACAACCAACAGTTTACAGTTATACTCAAATTAAAATAACCATCAGCCCCAACTAAACATTTAACCAACACCAACCTGACAAAAACAAAACAGAGGAAGCAAAATTAGAACTGTTTAAAACATTCTAGCTAGTTGCCCCAACCCAAGAGTTGTTCCAGCAATGTCCCAGTGGCCTCCCAGAAGCCTCTTTTAGCTGTTCAAGGTGAGTCTGGGCCCTGCCCCCTAGGCCGGGTGAAAATGGGCCTTGCAGCAGGGAGTAAGGCTTTCTTCCATCACTCACAGCAGCAGCAATGTCCCTTTGGCTTCCCAGTAGCAGCAGCAAAGGCTTCTAGTTTGGCAGGGGTGACCCAAAATCCAACCCTGGATCTGTTTTACCTTTCAGTTTAGTAGATTTTTATAAATACAGTCACAAAACAGATAGAAGGTAAAGCCGCAGACAAATGGAAAACAAGTCAGCCAGAATTAAATCCAAAAGCCTGTTAGAAAAAAGATGTCTTTGCCACCCACCAAAGGAGATAAGAGAGATGGATCCAAATAGGTCTCCTGAGGGAGGCCATTCTGAAATGAAGGCCCCCCCCCAAACCAAGAAGGCCCTGTCTCTTGTGTGTGCACTCTCATACCAGTGTCTGCAGAAGGACGCACACCAGGGCCTCTCGTGTTTATCTGCGCACATGGTTTGTAGGTTTTATTTTGCGGAGAGAATTGGTGTGCTCAAAGAAGCTTCACCAGGGACCTGCACAAGGGGAGAGCGTGCCACTGCCACTCAGAAACCAGCAGCGCAGGCAGATGCAGCCAGTGGATGCCCCATTGTCTGTGTTGTAAATTGAGAGGCAGCAGCTCCCAGGAGCTCAGAGGCAGCTCAAAGCGTCTGGGCTAACAAGCGCGTTGAGTGCTGTGCCTCCCACTGCCACTGCTGCAATTACAGCAGGGAGGATGGCAAGTCGTGTGCACCAATAAAGCCAGCCACAGCATGAGCAGAACGGCTTGGCGGCTTTACCAACAAAAAGATGAGCTGGGGGCTGGGGAGGAGCATGCTCGCTCCTCTTTGCCGGCAGACCTGTATGCCAAGAAGCTTTTGAAAATGTTTGCACAGGTGTCAGCTTCTTACTGTACCGGGAGGGTGGGGGGACAAAAGGATGGGAAATTATCTCCTTTAATTCAGAGGAGGAACACAGACTCAGAAAAGAGACTCATGCTGTTAGGAACTGGACTCCCTCTTTTAAGAATAGAAGCAAGAGAGTTGACACCTGGCGAGTTTTATCTCTGTTTGCCTGGCTGTTCTTTCTCTCCCCCACCCCCAGGAGCAGGTACTAAATTTGCATGTGTTCTTAAAATGCATTTGTGTGTGCAGATGAGCAACTGCTGGTTGGTTGGTTTCCCCCCCTCCCATCCTGTGGGGAAAGTGGCAAAACCGTATGACCAATTTATTGTACACACTTGGCACTGAGGTAATGCAAATTCCAATACACTAATTCCCATATGAAGTATATTATGCAAATTTCATATACTGGGGCTGTGCCTCTGCTTGCTCCAGTTGCCTAACCCTCCCCTCTCACTCCCCCACCCCCTTACTTCCCTCTCCCCACTTACTTCCCCCATGGTAATGTTGGCTGTTTGCAGTATGGTAGCGCTGCAGAGAGCTTGCTGGGGAGACCATGCATTAAAAAAAAAAGGACTAAAAAATAACTTAAGGTTTTAATAAGAAAAACAAAAACTCCTTTTACACTAAATACATTAACAACCAAACCAGACCCAACCACCAACCCATCCCCCAGGGGAATGGGAGAGCTAGGTGCTGCTCCTTATATACTACACCCAAATGCTGACACACCTTAATCAAATACAACTCAGCAGCACCTGCTACGTTTCACAGCTGTAAAGCTGGGTCTCGTTATCTTGCTCTGGCCCTTGCTCTGGCCCCTTAAAGACATACACATCGGGTGGAACAATGATGAACCTTTACATTTAAAGAAACCATTCAACAGGTAACTCCTTAGACCTTCCCCATTCCACCTCATGCCACCAGTGTAGATCCTCAGGCCACTGCTTCTGGACATCTTCCTCTTCCTCCTACTCCTCTTTCCACCACCCAGACTGACTCTGTATGCTAATCAGCAGCAGCATCCCTGAATTCCCAGGCAGGCTGGTGCTTATGGGTGCCTTCCTCCCCACTGTGCTGCTCCTCCCAATGCCTGAGCCAACTCCTCATGTTATTCAGTGGTGGCAGCCGCATATCACCAAGCTGGTGAGGGAGGAGGGAGGCTAGTCTGTTCTGGTTGTCCATCTAGGCACTCTCATCATGCTGTAGTTCACAGTGATATATGTTAGCAGTCAGGTGAACTACTGCGTGAAGATGGACAATATCTATATTTCATGATTTATTCTGAGAATAAGTAATTTGGAAATAATCTGTATTGTTAACCAGGGGGTTGGGACTGGAGCAATGATGGGAAATGGCAGGAAGGAAAGCTAGGAATGATCCTTTACTTGAAGCTCTGTAGCCCTGGCTTTAAGCCCCACAACAAATGTCTCTCAGCATTTCTGCTGCTTGACAGATAATATTCTGTGGGCTTTTTTTTATTTAAATAAAAATCAATTACAGTGCTTCAATTGTTGCTTGTGGGGGGCGTGCCACGAGGGGATTACCGGTACTTTTTTTGTCCTGCATAGGCTTTTGGTGCTTCTTCCCATGTTTTTTGGGAGTGGGTAGATACAGGAACATAACCAAGGCACATAGACATAGAAAGTGGCCTTAGACTGAGTCAGCATTGTCTAAACTGAGTGGCAGCAGCTTTCCTGAATTTCAGACAGGGGTTTGTCTCCCAGCCCTTCCGAAAGATGCTGGGAATTGAACTCCCCCTCCTGGATCTGGCCTGTGACCCCCAAGGATTTTTGCCTTCCACTGCTGCTGTGTGCAGCTTGGCTCACTTGCAGCTCATGCACAGCTCGCCAGTTTGTGGCACCTTTGTGGTTGGAGTTGAATAGGGTTGCACCTGCCATTCAGACCACAAGAGGGCTCCAAACCACAGCAGCTTGGGAGCCTGCCAGGTTTGTAGGCTCTCTGGGAGAGCCGAGAACTGTCACCACATTCCCTTCCTGTTACACTTTACGTGGTCTCTTTCTTCACCCTATTTTCCTCTCTTAGATCAGAAGATGCCACTTTCCCCCTGTGCATATCACTTGCTCATCACACATTATCCGTGCAGCAGAATGAGTTGGGCGGCAGAGTCCTGGGATTGTATAAAGGACTGCTCCAATTCAGATGGAGGTATCATATTTTTTAATTCTTCCCCATGTAATCAAACCAAACAAACCTCCTTACAAATAGAAATCTAGAACATGGGGATCAGGCTGAGTTAGAATCTTTCTCCTTTATATGCTAATTGTTTACCTACAGAAAAAGTTTTTTTTAAGTGGCAAATAATTATAAAGTGATACCCTCTCCACACATATCTGCAGTCTGAGGTTGTATTGTCCTTACTACCACCTCATTTTGCAGCATGTATCCCAGGCCATGATCCAAATATGAATCAGACCACTGGGCCATCAGAGCTGTTGTGTATATGATTGGCAGATCCTTCCTAAGCACTACTGTTTCCTTAGCATTCTTTTCTCACTAGAAAGCTAGCCTGGCTGTTCGAGGAATTTGAATTTTAACACTTGCTGAATATAGGGATTAGAAGGGTCTTGGCATACAGCCGACTCCCCCCGAAACTCATAACAGTATATTTTGTAAAGTTGTTTGCCTGTTTGCTATGCATTTGGACACCTCTTAAAATATCATAACCAAATTTTGCATGGTGGTTCCTGAGATCAATGAGGTTGTTTTTGTCTGTATTTTGGAGACAGATGACATTTTGTATCAACCTGGTGGACCGGACCTTTCAAAATCCGCACTGATTTTAACCACTGATTTCAAAGTTGCACTGATTTTTTTGGCTTCTTAGATTTCTCAGGCAACCATGGGCATGAGGCTGCTAGTACTTCTAGGGGTCAATCTTGTGTTGCACCCTGTTTTCAGAAGTGGCTAGCCAGATACCTCAGGGAGGCTCAGATGCCAAGGCATGGAGGTAACATAGGAACATAGAAAGCTGCCCTACACCAAGTCAGAACATTGGTCTACCTCTTTCACTGACTGGAAAAGGCCTTCCAGGGACATTTTTCATGAAATGTATGTGCTCTACCAGTGAGCTACAGCTCTCTTCCATGTGAGGTGAGCTATCAGGCAAGAGATGCCATGTAGCCATCATGAACTAGTTGCCATTGATATAAGCTATCCTCTTCCCTCAGTCTGTCTAGTCCCCTAAAATAGAGGCCCTGTGCACTCCACTTATTGTGGTAGTGAGCTCCACAATAAATTAATTTGGCTTTAAAAAGCCCTCTGTGATGCCACAGAGCATGAATACATGTTGCCAACCAGCAAATGGGTATTCAGGGGTACACCATCTCTGGACAGAGAGGCCTTACTTAGTTAACAGCTGCTGATATTCCAGAGCTCTTCCACCCCAGTTAAATTCTTATTATTATTATTATTATTTTAGAAGAGCCAGGACCTTTCAGCACTCTAGTTCTCCTCTCTGCAATCTGGAAGCAGCATCCTGCTTCCCACAGGATCAACCATGTGCTTTTGGGAAGTGAAGATGTGTGGGCATTTGCCCTCTTCTGCTCTTGTCCCCAGTAGTTGGGATCCAGAAGCAGGGTATCTCTGATCCTGGAGGTTGCCTATAGGCAGCAGGACCAATAGCAATTGATAACCTCAATTTCCATGAATTTGTCTAATCTTTTAAAGCCTTTTAAGCCTTCAGCCATCTTCATATCTGGAGGCAGCAAATGCCATCAATTAATTATGCTTTGAGTCTGTCTTGAGCTGTGTAATTTAATTGAAGAACCCCCTCCATAAACCCCAAAAGCAGCCGCCTGTGTTGTACTCCTGATGTTCACTGTTGAAACTGCATTGGGGGTGGGCTGGAATGGAGAGGGTAGCAGTCAGCCTATAGCATGGGTAGGCAAACTAAGGCCCAGGGGCCACATCCAACCCAGTCGCCTTCTAAATCTGGCCCGTGGATGGTCTGGGAATCAGTGTGTTTTTACATGAGTAGAATGTGTCCTCTTATTTAAAATACATGCCTGGGTTATTTGTGGGGCATAGGAATTCGTTCATTCCCCCCCCCCCAATGTAGTCCAGCCCCCCACAAGGTCTGAGGGACAGTGGACCAGCCCCCTGCTGAAAAAGTTTGCTGACCCCAGGCCTATAGGATCTGAACCACATGCCCTTCCCAAAGATGGTGTTTGGGGCTGAAATGCATCAGCAGACATTGAGCTTAGCAATGATTCCCTGCTTGGAGGAGCATGGTTTATTTACCGTTGAATGCAATCACACAGAGACTCAGTTCAGGAAAACACAAAAGCTAAGTTTATTAAAGGAAATGCATGCTTGATAGGAAAGGTTTTTGTGGAGATGAAAGGAATTATGTCTGCCTTTTGCTCTCAGCAGGAGAGAGACATAAAGATGTTTCCTTACCCAAGGTAAGGGTAAAGAAGTGGGAGGATGCAGGAAGTGAGGTCAGCAACCCTGAGAGCATTGGTCTTGCATCTGAGAAAAGGTGACCATGGGTTAGGTCAGAAAGACAGTCTAGGAACGACAGAGGTTCTCCTTTCTCCCTATGTGACTACACAATCCTTCAATACAAGCCAGAGTTGCATTCCAGCACTTCCAGTGACCAATCTGGCTCAAGCATGGCATTGCCCACACGGTAGAAAGATTTCAAATGTTCCCTCCCATCATACCAAGTGTCAAGAACAGGAATTGCCTGTGCTTTGATCTGGTGTTGTTGGGCTTCTGGGTGGGCACCTTCTCACTTGCTCACATTGTATAGCCTCCCCTGGTTGCAACCTTTGACTGTGATGACGACCTACTTGTTTCTCTTCACCTCCTTTGGGCTGCTGTGCCCAAAATCAATTCTGATTTTTACACTGTCTTCCTTAATCTGCACACACACACACACACACACACACACACGGAGAGGGAGAGAGAGAGAGAGAGAGAGAGAGAGAGAGAGAGAGAGAGACAAAATGTTGTAATTTATGTCCATCCAAGCTATGCCTCTAGTGTTTAAAAGTGCAAGCTTCTCCCTCCCTCCCTCCCTCTGACTCTCTCTGCAAATAATTAAATAACATGTAATATCTTTAGTCACCCTGGAGTGAAGCTGACATTTTCCCCTGTAGGACCCCCTGGCAGGGACAGGGAGATGTTAATAGGTCAGCCAACTCTCAAGTAACACACTGCCAGTGTCAGGACTCTCTCGCTGTAGCAACCAGGCTGGCTGACAGCTCAATCTTTCCATGTTAATAGCAGCATCAGATTCATCTGCTGAAGAATCTTTTGTCTCTCTCTCTCTTTTTTTAAACTCATGGGCCAGGGAGGGAATAAATCTGCCATCTGCTGACCTGAGCTGCGTCTGTGCTTTCCCAAGGAAGTGACGTTGCTGGGTCCTCAGTGTCCAGTCGCCTTCTGGAGTTCTCTAACACTGGCAAGACCTCATGTGCTCCTGAAGCTGCTTTTAGTATGAAAGGGGAGGGGAAACCATTCCACAAAACTCTCAAGGATCTGTTTCTGCACCCTAATTATAGCTGCCCCCTGAGTATGTTCATGGCACGAGTGCAGGGTTTTTTATTGGCTCCCCCTGCCCCGAAGCATTGGTCCAACTTTGGTACTGTCTTGTGTACTGGTAGAAGAACAAGACACCCCTGCTTCCACCCCCACCCCCCACTCTGTCAAGGCGTACACACAGGCACACACACCCTGCAAAAGTGCCAAGGGGTACCAGATAACAAGTTAGCGCCCAAATCACTCGGCTGCACTCTAATTGGTTGTGAGACTTTGAGGACATGGTCAGGCCGAGGAGGCACTCTCCTTCCAGGAAGGGGATGGAGAGATGCTTTATCTGGCTGGACAGATCCCTCTTAATTGAGCAGATATTTCACATTTGCAAACAGATGGCTCCTTTGCATCAATTATTTCTTATCTGTGTAACAGGGATGATTTTCTGACAGATAGCAAAGGGGAGGGGGGAGAATGAGGAGAGTGAAAACGCAAAACACAACAGCCTTCCTTCATTCCTCCTCCCTCAGCACAGTATTGCCTTTGTGTCCTCTAATATCTAAAAGTGGAGTCTGTACACCATTGTAGAGGGGCAGGGGTAGATTTCTCCAGTGGGTTCCTGTAAGTTTTTTAAGCAACTCTCTTTGGTAGAGGGGGGTCTTTTGCAGTCTTCAGTCAATGATACTAGGATCCAGCATCATTCCTGGAATGAGTTTTGGAGGCTCTTCACTTAGGGACAAAGGGTGTGTTGTACAGTTCAATATTTAGCTACAATGGGCAGTGTACTCTTTCAGAAGCAGGTCATACTCTGGGTTCTATCCAACTAACGTCTACTCAGAGTAGACTCATTGGATTGTATCCAAGGTTTTTTACACTCAGCGTAGACCCATTGAAGTGGATGGACATGGCTAATTTAGTTTCATCAATTTAAGTGTGTCTACTTTGAGTAGAACTTACATTGGATAAAACCCTCAGTTCCTTCTTCCTTTTCTCATGAGATGTTTTCCATATTGCTAACAATATTTGTTGTACTGTAAAAGGTAAGTGTTTGCTATCTTCCAAACTTGTTCCAATTTGAATGTACTTTTCTTAAAATGTGGGCCAAATGAGGTCTGACTAGTGACCCACTGGGGGCTATCAAAGAAAGTTCAGTTGTATGCAAAAATGTGGTGAGGCTTTATAAATGCTTATTGCAGGAATCATCATACTGAAAGCATCTTTGGCAATATCTGTCCAACTTTATTGGAAAACTTTTAAGCAGCATCACTGTGTATTAAACACGGGATACTCACTCTGCCCTAACCTCAGTGTTGATGTTTTATCTACTTCACAGGGTAGGGGTTGCATCACGTCTGCCCTGTATACCACCTGGCACATTGTTGATGCTAAAAAAGTATTAAACTAGGAAATCAGCTGAAAAGATATTTGTCAACTTTAGCTCAAATGAAGGGGAGGGACAATATCTCAGTGGCTCGTGTGCAGAAGGACTTGGGGTCAAACCCTTGCATCTCCACTTAGCATAGGAACATAGGAAGCAAGCTGCTTTATACTGAAACAGATCACTGGTTCATCTAGCTCAGTGTTGCCTACACTGACTGGCAGTGGCTTTCCAGGGTTCCAGTCTTTCCCAAACCTACCCAGTGATGCCCAGGATTGAACATGGGACCTTCTGCATGCAAAACAAGTGCTCTACTGCTGTGCTATAGTCCATAGCTGTCAACATTTCCTTTTTAAAGGGTAATTACCTTGTTGCGAATAGGATTCCTCGCAAGAAAAGGGAAAAGTTGACAGCTATGCAATAGTCCCTCCCCAAAGAAAAGATCAGGGAGAGGTGATGAGAAAGAGCCTTCTGTGCCTGAGATTCTGAAGAGCTCATAGTTAGGTAGATCATATTAAAATAGACCAGAGGTAGCCAGCGAGGTACTCTCCAGAGATTGTTGGACTCTAACTTACATCAGCCCCAGCACCACAACCAGAATATCTGATGCCAA
Source organism: Podarcis filfolensis (assembly GCF_964270895.1). Classification (NCBI taxonomy): domain Eukaryota; kingdom Metazoa; phylum Chordata; class Lepidosauria; order Squamata; family Lacertidae; genus Podarcis; species Podarcis filfolensis. The sequence continues at coordinate 39,746,964 of NC_139611.1, read as the reverse complement.
GCGGGTGACCTTCCGCAGGTGACAGCCAGGCAAGAACCAGCAATAGCAAGTGGCAGTCAGAGGAACTGCTTTCTTTCCTTTTGCTCATGCCTGCCTTCCTCTTGCATTACTTTTCATCAAACACTGCCTTCCCCAGGGTATCCGCTGGCCTACCCTGTTGTATGCAGCCAGAAAACATGATGTCTTCAGATCACAAGCAATTACTGAGTCGGCACTGCATCAAATGCAGCTTAAGCAGGGAGCACTCCTGGGCCACACACCCTTATTTGTACGACTTGATGGCAGAGGAACTGAATGCATTCAAGAGCATTTTTCTGTTTTTCTCAGAAGCCCAGGGAAAATACTAGAAGGGAAATCCTGAGCCTGGGGCTTGCTGGAACAAGTCTGATTAGCTGAGGTGCAAAAATCCACCCTGTGTTTTCCAGCATTCTGGCTTGAGGCAGGAGCAGCAGTGCCCTTGCTCTCTCCACATCCTAGTAAACAGATTGGCAGCCTTCCCAGATAAGGGCACTAGTTAAAAGCCGGTGTGGATTCTTGCCTTGAAGTGAGGCTGAAGCTATGATGGCTGTGCTTTGCCCAGTCTTTTCCAGCAAGGCAGCTGCTGCAGGGACACAGGAAGCTGTATCTGAAGCCCTGCTGGGGGGCGGGCAGGGGACGTGGCAACTCTGCATCCTTCCCCCCAACCCCATGAACAAACAAAGCAGTGAATGCAAAAAGCTAGAAGTTTAAAATGTGTTCCATTTATTGGGGTGGTTAAATGAACCCCCTGATTTAGCAGTTAAGAACTGTGGTCCTTGCTTCACACTGGCCTCTATTGATACAAGTCCTGGGTCTTTAGTTCAAAACAATTACCCTGGCCTGTTTGGCTCTGTTGCTATTACTGCTTTCCTAGGGCACTTTTCTGCTGGGGCTCTTCTTCTTTGCTGTGTCCAAAATGCCTAAGGGCTGCCCACTAGGCCTGTGGGAAACATGGGAGACTTCATGTTTAATTAATCCATGATCAGAGCCTAATATACGTTTAATTGCTTGCTGATTACATATCGCTGAGTGCTGCATCCATTAGCAGGCCAGCAGTGCTAATAACTAATCATCATTCCCAGTACTTCAGTCCCTCTTCATCCAGAGTGTCCCAAGCTCCTCCTCCTTAATTAACCCCCTCCCCTATGGCAGCTCCCCACTGAGTGTTCATTTAGCATAGGAGAGCCATGCTGCTGTTGTAGAGGGGGTGGGTGGTGTTCTAGCATAAATTGTTGCTATGAGAAGAAGGAAAGGAGAATGAGACAAGCTGGGGGCCAGTTGGTTGGCTGTGTCCTATCGCTGAGGGACAATTTGTAAACATGTAAAAAGGGCTCTGCTTCATGGAGAACACCCATCTAGCCCAGAATCCTTGTTTCCCAAAGTGGCCAGTCACATGCCTTTGCGAAACCCATAAGCAGGGCTACTCCTGCTGTTGCTGTCCCTCCCCCAGCTAGCATTCAATGGAATTCTGCCTCCAACTATGGAGCAGAGCCACAGAGGTTAAAGCAATAACCAAAAGACACCCAATAAACCAGCCCCCGCCCCGCTAGACCCTAGCCATTCTGACAGACCTCACTGATGTATCTGACCCCCACTGTTAAAAACTATTTAACCCAGTTGTCATCACCAGATGTTGTGGCAGGGAGCTCCAGGGTTGTTTGCAGACATCCTCTTGAGGGGGTAGAGCTTTTCAGCCTACACAAGTCTGCACTTAGCAAAGAGTTTCTCTTCCCTAGCCTTTAGCAGCACCAAGCTACTCGCATAAGTGTTTATAAAAATGTATCATATTAGGTATAATTGCCTTTAGGTCAAGGACTCCTGGATGGTTAAGTTCAGTCAAAGACGACTATGGGGTTGCGGCGCTCATCTTGCTTTCAGGCCGAGGGAGCCAGTGTTTGTCCACAGACAGCTTTCCGGGTCATCGGGCCAGCATGACTAAACCGCTTCTGGCACAACGGAACACTGTGACAGAAACCAGAGCGCACAGAAACGCCGTTTACCTTCCTGTCACAGCGGTACCTATTTATCTACTTGCACTGGCATGCTTTCGAACTGCTAGGTTGGCAGAAGCTGGGACAGAGCAACGGCAGCTCACTTCGTCACGGGGATTCGAACCACTGACCTTCTGATCAGCAAGCCCAAGAGGCTCAGTGGTTTAGACCACAGTGCCACCCACGTCCTAGTTGCCTTTATGATGAGTGGGCTGTGTGGGAGGGACGGCTTGTAATTGTAGAGGACTAGGTAGGTAGGTGCCCTGGTCCATGGGGTCACAAAGAGTTGGACATGACTCAACAACAACAAGAACAATGTAGGACATATCTCTGTGCCCACAGATATTTGCACATGTCTGTCTGTGGAGCTCAGGCACCCTGGGTCAGGGCTGGAGGGCAGATTTTGCTTTTGCTGCAATAGTATCCTCCCAGGGCAGTATTTAAGTTTCCCCATAAGATGAATGGGAACCACATGGAGAAAATGAAGCTTTCTGTGTTTCCAGGGGCACCATTAGGGGGCTGACTATACCCTTGTTTCCTGTTCCTGGTGACCTTAGCCACTGAGAATGAAGCTTGCAGCTTCATTAGCATAACCCCACCCTTCACGTGCATAACCATATCCCTTCAACTTATTGTTGTATCCAGTTCACAAATGCATACAAAGCAAAATAGCTGTACCACTGCTGGGGATGTGGAGGTGGGATCACATTTTTAAAGCTCTGCTGTGTTTATCTCCCTTTGCCAATAGACCAACATAGCAAGGAAAGGGCATAGTTAGAATCTACCTCTCAGATGTGCAGCTTTTCCCATATGAATGTTTTGGTCTTTTTATCTTAATAGTTCAAAGGCAGCATTCCTCACCTGTAGTTAGAAGTAAAACAGTCCATCTTAACACTTTGGGACTCATCCACTCATATGATGGTAAGGAGAGGTGATAGAATGTATGTATGTATGTATGTATGTGTTGTTGTTGTTTAGTCTGTTTAGTCGGGTCCGACTCTTTGTGACTCCATGGACCAGAGCACGCCAGGCACTCCTGTCTTCCACTGCCTCTCACAGTTTGGTCAAACTCATGCTGGTAGCTTCGAGAACACTGTCCAACCATTTCGTCCTCTGTTGTCCCCTTCTTCCAGTGCCTTCTATCTTTCCCAGCATAAGGGTCCTTTCCAGGGAGTCTTCTCTTCTCATGATGTGGTGAAAGTATTGGAGCCTCAGCTTCACGATCTGTCCTTCCAGTGAGCACTCAGGGCTGATTTCCTTAAGAATGGATAGCTTTGATCTTCTTGCAGTGTGTGTGTGTGTGTGTGTGTGTGTGTGTGTGTGTGTGTGTGTGTGAAATATGTAAAGGGAAATAGACAGTTTCTATGAGGCATTCAGAAACCTCTGTGTTTTCTTAGTTCCTCTCTTATCCTAAGAAATGACTTGCCACACAGAGATGTAGGAAGTTTTTGTGTCTAAGCAGGGATTTGAGCTGCATTTCTCCAACATCTGCACTAAGATTGCCAGACCCTCACATGTTCCAAAGCAGGTCATATTCCCCTTACATTAACCCTTTGGGACATGTTGTACTGAAAAGTGTGCAGTGTGAGTGTGTGTGTGCCCACCTTTTAAAATAGCTTGACTTGGTAGCAACAAGCATGCTACCCACTTTGAACCAGATAACTCATAGCCTGGATCTGTATTAACTCCCTAATTACATATTTACACACCTGGTGTATGTTATGTCGCAAGCATGCATCCACTCCCCTCATGACTTGTGTAATCTTTCCATTGGGATATCACACTTGTTTTTCTGCAAAGCTAGAAGGTCCTCCACTACAGGTTAGCATGCAGTAAGGGGAAGGGGGCTGTTATGTCTTTTGAATGTTCAGTTTCCCTTCACTTCTAGCTAAACACTGGCCAACCTACAATTGACTCATTTCCTTAACAGTTGAAATCTCTCCAAATACTTACCTTAAATAACCTTCCCACACCTCTCTAGCAAGCAAAAACATATATCACTATTTTAAAGGAGCTAAGAAGCCAAAATGGAAGTATGTTAGTTCATCCAGGGTAGGGCAGAGTAAATTCTACACCAATAATAGTTTAATTCTATGACCAATATATAGAAGGTGTGCTAATCTGCATAGGTATGCTTATTTTGCCTAAATCGTTGTTTCTACTCATTAAGGAGATGAGTTGGATAGGTGGTAGCCCATGTTAGAGCAGACACAATGAAATTAAGGTACATGGCTAATTTAGGCCTTATAATTTCAGTGGGTCTACTCTGTGAATAACATAGTAGGATACAGCCTTCCTTATGGCTTCTGAGGCTTTACTAGACACTGCCCCCACACTTTCAAATGTATCTTCACTTTCCTGTCCTCAGGGCTAGACATATGATGTGTGTTTTACTTTTTTTAAATAAAAGTTGATGAAATTCTGATGAAGTTGAATGCTTATATTTAGGGGTGTGGGCAGCTGAGGGACTGATTAGTGGTGGCCTTGTGGAGGTTCCAGACAGAGTTGGGATCATGTTTAACTAACATTTGCTCTATATGTGAAAACTTTCCAGAAAGGAAAGTGGTCAAGATCTCAATCCCAAATTGGAGTATTTTAACACAGGGGTGGGGAACCTTTGGCTCTCCAGATGACATATGAATCCCATCAGGTGATTGATAGGTGGGCAGCCCCCCACCCAGCTGTCAAGCCTGGCCTGCAGAGGTGGGGCAGATCCAGTTTCTTATACTTGATCTAGCTGATCATTGTTGGAGGCAAAGCATTGGGCAAGGTGGAACTGTTGGTTTGGTCCATCAAGTGCAGCTTCTTGCACCACAACAGGTCACCTGGAGCTCTTGCCATTCCTGAAACATCATTCCTTGCATCATTCATTTCCCACAGGCATCTGGATAGCCACAGTGAGAACAGGATGTTCAGCTAGATGGGCCATTGGCCAGATCTAGCAGGCTCTTACATTCTTACAAAACTGTGACAAAGAGCATGGTCTGAAGGCATACAACCCACTAACCTTGCTGAAACTAAGCTGGTCCAGGTCTGGTTGGTGCCTGGATTGGAGGTTGCTTAGGAATCCTATGTATGCCTCCTTTAGCCCCATCAGCAAACAAAGGCAGGATATCAGTGACTAAACACTGCCACTTGCTTTCCAATTAAACTTGGGGCTGTGGCATTTTTCTTCCTCTTTTAAGGATAATCAGTCTCTGGGAATGATTTGTACAAGAGACAAGCAGACTAGATCTTCTTTAACAAGCCCTGGGGAACTAAAGCATCACCTGGGTCCTTCTTGAGCTCTCCTCCTCAGTTCCAGGATGAGGGTGACCTGTGTCCCAAGCCGCTGGTCATGCCCAGGCAGCTGTGTGGAACACTGCCAGTTGGGAGTCAGTAAGTGCTGCCACTCAAAAGGCTTGTGGGATTTGCTGAGCGCCAGTGGTTGGTGTGGGGCATTACCATATGGTCCCCATAAATTAAACCGTTCCAGGAAACAAATGGTAGATTTATACGCCTTTGCTCGTATGTGTGCCTCATTGAACCTAAGAGGTTTGCGACGGAGCTTGCACGCGCCATTCATCTTATTTAGCTGCCCTGGTTTTAGAGGACTAATCCTTAAAAAAAATTGGATCAACATTAAAAAAAAAATCCTTTCTACATGTCAACCCGAGGCCTGTACGCTCATAAATCAGCACGGAGAGGGGAGAGGCAATAGCAGCGTGGAAGAAGGGGGAGTTTACACCCTTTGGGGGACTTCAGACTGTCAAGATTTTTCAGGAGGGATTCAGACACATGCTGCAACTTGAAGTTTGCACATTTTAAGTGGTTTAAAGTGCTGTTTCCCAATAAATTTATTTACATCCCACCTCCCCCCCCCCAGGGAGCTCAAGGTTGCATACCTGTTTAATCCCCACAACAACCCTATTAGGTAGGATAGGCTGAGAGGGAGTAACTGGCTTATGGTCATCCAGTGAGCTTCATGGCTGAGTAGGGATTTGAACCCTAGTCTCTCCCAGGCCGTAGTCCAACACTCTATCTCATATACCTCACAGGCACACACACGCGCGCGCGCGCACACACACACACACACACACACATATATACACACACACACACACACACACACACAGTCATACCTCGGGTTACAGATGCTTCAGGTTGCGCGTTTTCGGGTTAAGGACGCGCTGAAACCTGGAAGTACCGGAACTGGTTACTTCTGGGTAGAGATCATGTTTGCAACTCGAGCATCCACTGTGTATCACACATACACACAGCCTTTTTGCAGTTAGTCAATTGACAGGGAAATGCTTTGAAAGGTGTGGGATGAATGAATGATTAAGATGAAGATGAATTAGCACCATGCAAGCAACTTTGGAAGAATGCTGATTGTCATATAACCACCCTGTAAACAAATCAGAACAAATGCTCATTAAAAACCAGACACAGTCTAACCACCACATAAGCTTTGTGCAAGCAAATAAGAATGAATTCTAAATAAACAGGTCATCTGGAGGTGCCCTTTATTTGTGTGGCTCACATTTCAGGGGCGTATCCCCTGTCCACCCGTCTTGGGTTTCAGATCCTCTGTCCTCTACATGAAAGGCTCATTTGTACATTTGTGGGGGTGTTCTCTCTACTATGCTGTTGTGGTTGGAGCAGTTAATTTTAGAATGTGAGGTGTTGGAACTTAAGAGGGTTTTTTTGGGGGGGGTACACCCTCTGCTGGAAGTCAGAGCACTATGTACTCATAATGACAATAATGATGATGATACTAAAAATAAAAATTTACAGAAGAACTCTGTTGGATAAAGCTAGAGGCCCATGTAGTCTAGTATTCTTTTTCTCAAAGTGGCTAACTTGTGGAAAGCCTGAAATCAGGACTTTCGCACAGCAGTACACATCCTTTTTAAAATTAGTAATATCTAGATTCTGCACCTACAAAAAAGCATGAAAAACATGAAAGAAACAAATTTACACTGGGCGCAAGTTGTGCTAATTAAGTACATGTGCACAATGTACTGTATCTGTTTTGTGTTATTTATTTTCTGCAGTGTTTATTAAGAATTTCTGAATACTATATGTAGTAAATTAATCTGTATAATTTAATGTGCTTCAGACAGATATGAGGCAATGGTAAGAGCAAACTTCGAAGCCTTTCTTTGCAAACATAAAGGCTAGAAAGCTGAAAATGTTACACAGTTGATTTCTTTGCCCAGAACAGTGGTACCTCGGGATAAGTACTTAATTCGTTCTGGAGGTCTGTTCTTAACGTGAAACTGTTCTTAACCTGAGATACCACTTTAGCTAATGGGGCCTCCCGCTGCTGCTGCGCCGCCGGAGCACGATTTATGTTCGTATCCTGAAGCAAAGTTCTTAACCTGAAGCACTATTTCTGGGTTAGCGGAGTCTGTAACCTGAAGTGTATGTAACCTGAAGCGTATGTAACCTGAGGTACCACGGTACAGTGGTACCTCTAGTTATGAACTTAATTCGTTCCGGAAGTCCATTCTTAACCTGAAACTGTTCTCAACTGGAGGCGTGCTTTCACTAATGGGGCCTCTTGCTGCCGCTGCGCCACCGGCACACAATTTCTGTTCTCATCCTGGGGCAAAGTTCTCAACTCAAAGTAACTGTTCCAGGTTAGCAGAGTTTGTAACCTGAAGCATTTGTAACTCGAGGTACTACTGTACTACATGATTCATGCTTGTGCAGAATTGTAGCACACACAGAGCCAATCTTATTGGGTGTGAGGGGGGGCGGAAGTAAAAGGATGTCACTATTTAGACTCAAGCTGACTTTGAAGGAAGGTGGAACAAGGACTGGCTGGAGCAGGTTGCACCTCTTTGTTGCTCTCACTTCAGCCTCGGGTGCAACACCCGCTTTCTTCCATCTGCAAAGCCACACCGGACAGGACTGGGTTGTTTTGCTGACAAGTTGGCTGTGCCCCAAGACCATACTGGCTTCAGACAGTCTAAAGTGGAGTGAGAGTCACAGGACAGGTTGTGCACCTTCAGACATCACTAATCCAGCTTTATTAGTAAACCAACCATAATAATATATTCAGTCAAGAACAGTGCTGTACAGAAGAATTCCACACTGAGAACCAGTTCACATTATTTTTGCTCAGGCCACTCAGACTTTGCCTCTTCCCATTCCAAGCTCAAATGTTGCTTTGGTGTCAAGCTGCCCATTTTTACTATCCCATCACTAGCACAGATTGCAAATTTTGCATGCAGCTGTGCTACCTTATTGTAAAGAAGGTGTTCATAGGCAAGCAGAGAAGCAAGCTCATTTTGCAACGAGCTGCTCAGGGAAGAGTCTCACTGTTTACTGCTTTGGGGTGCTTAGGTTGCTGCTGATGCAGTGCAAATGTTTTGTGCTACAGACAGTACCTCACAATTGGTTGTGCATAAGTTAGTCTGATGGGTTTGGCAGATGCAGATACTGCCTAAGAACATGCAATGTCTTGCACATTTTTAGCTTGTTGGTTAAGATATGTGCTTTGGTTCCTACCCTTTTCCTCAGATCATTCCCTCCCAAGCATTCATCATTTAGCTGAGTCTTCCCCAACCTAGTGCCCTTCAGATGTTTTCAGTTCCAACTGGCACCAGACCATTCATTATCCTGCTCTTAATCTCAGGGTTCTGGGTTCAAGTCCCATATTGGGTAAAAGATTCCTGCATTGCAGGGGGTTGGACTATATGACCCTTGTGGTCCCTTCCAACTCTACAATTCTATGATTCTATTCTGTTATCCATTAGGGAACGCTAACTAGAACTGAAGGAAGTTGCAGTCCAAAACCTCTCAAGGCCACCATGCAGAAGAAGACTGGCCTAGGTCCTGACAGGGAAAACCTGGAGGCCCGTGGACAGCAAACTCCTGCTCATGGTAGAACTGGCTCAGAACCAGTGTGCTGTTCCTTCTCAACTGGCACATGCAAGCTCAAGCAAAAACAAATGGCCCCTCCAGAGTGGTGTTTTTATGTGTGGGTGTATTCTGCAATATGTCATTTATGCAATAATAGTGTGGTGGATTTATACAGGCGTGTCCACATTATCAATCCACTTTGTAAGTTGTTCTGTAGTGTTTCCCCAATGTTGCTGAATTGTTGGTATCTGAAGGGGCACGTTAGACTATATATAGCACAGCAAAAGCGTGGGGGGGGGGAATGAAACACATTTGACTCCTGAATTGGGGAGGCCCATTTGACATCAACATGAAATGGAGCCTTTAGTGTGATCAGCCTAGTCCTGTTGAATGATCTGCTAGTATAGATTCAGCAGGTGCCTTCTGTTTCAACCTTTAAACGCCTGCTGAAAATGTTTTCCTCTTTCCATAATACTTGATAGTCTGTGATTTAATTTTTTTACATGCTTTAATTATAGATTCTTTTAATGATATACAGCAGTATATAAATACTTTCCATAAATAAAGAAAATGTATGTTGTGAAAAGTTACAGGATTTCAGCAGGACGTTGCAGGACTTACACAGCATTGAAAGTGGGATTGCCTGTGACTGCCCCAATACCATTATGAGCACAAATCATGAATGCACCATAGAAAGAATGCCTGGAAGGGCCCTTATTTACCTTCTGTCTTGGAAATCTTGTGTGCTGACCCCCACCAGTCCATGTGTATATGGTAGGACTTGTTTTCAGAGCTGATTTTCTGTACTGCCTGGAAGGGTCCCTCATGTCTTTTCTTCTCCTTTTATTCCAGGCATCTGCTTTTCCTCTAGAGGCACCTGCTCTGAAACTAGTTGCCAGTGAGGCTGCCCAACGCCCATCAGGCCCCGTGGAAAGCACAGCTGTGGGGAACGGAGCTGCTCAGGATTACAGGGCTGGTTTGGATGTGGAGGGTGCAGCTCAAACAGCTACAAGTAAGCACTGCATTCCTTGTTTCAGTTGGGAGTGTGCTTGTTTGTGTGTGTCCAATAAATCCATTCATACATGTGGATAAGTGAGGAGTGGCACAAGGTAGAACTCAATGTCGGGTGTGTGTAGCAATGGGGTTCTGTTCAGATGATCTTCTTATCTATGAGAGTAATGAGATTTCAGCCCACAATAAGTGATGCAAACCTGGCAGCAGTGGGTCTTTGAGTAGTCTTAATACAGGCTAATCTCAAGTTTGAGAGCCAGATAATGTGTTCTTCAGTTTGGCTTTCAATAAGTGTATCTTTCTATCATCTATCTATCTACACACACACACACACACACACACACACACACACACACACACTTTTCCAGCTGACTTTTCAATGTGACCTGAAGCAGAGCTCCAGCTAGCATTCAAGAGCATTCACCAGCAGCCTGCTTTGACAGTGGTTCTCCTAGTGGTAAGGAACACAATACAGTCATACTTCGGGTTACATCCGCTTCAGGTTGCTTCTTTTCAGGTTATGGACCACCAAAACCTGGAAGTACCGGAATGGGTTACTTCGGGGTTTTGGTGGTTGCGCATGCGCAGAAGCGCTGAATTGCAACCCGTGTGTGCGCAGACGCGGGTTGCGAATGCTGTGGGTTGCGAACGTGCATCCTGCACGGATCACATTCGCAACCCAAGTGTCCACTGTAGCTTCTTAGTAAGGCTCTCCTTAAGGGAAATTTTTGAGCTCCTGTGCAATTCCTGCCAGGGCTTTTTTGGGGGGGGGGACTGTTGCATGAAGTTCCAGTTGCTGAGACCAAACCCAGATGTCCCAGTCTGCATGTAAAATATATTTTTCTCTCTTCCTTTCCAAGCAGTGACTTGCTGATAGGTCAAAGGAGGCCACTCCTGAGCCTTTGCTATCCCAAAGCTAGGTCTGGCTGAGTGCCATCTCCAGGGAATTTAACATCCTCCCTGGTCAGGAACTGCAGCATTCCTAGAGGAGGCGTTTCTTTCACTCTCTCTTACACACAGACACATGCTTTGCACCCCACCTTCCGGGCCTGTTCTATGCTGAGAGTGTAGAGCTCCTGCTTGGATGAGGCATTGGCTTCCTCCTCCACCTGCTGTTATGAAAAATTGCAGGAGGAAGAAGCTAGCCCTCAAGGAACACAGGAAGTTGCCTTATGCTGAACCAGGCCATTGATTCTTCTAACTCAGTATTGTCTACTACACTGACTGGCAGAGTTTCAGATGGGGGACATTTGCAGCCCAGCCTGGAGTTGCTGCTGGGGATTAAACTTGGGACCTTCTGCATGCAAATCAAATGCTCTACTGAGCTATGGCCCTTCCCAAAATGGCTTGGGCAGCCCTCCAGTTCAGCAAGCTGTGGAGTATTGGTGTCAGTGCGGCAGGGAGTCTGGGAAGTGAGTGACTGTGAGGCAGTCCTGATTGGCCACAGCTGAGGCCTCTGACCTTTGGAAAGAGCACGGGGAGAGCGGGGCCATGTGTTCACACAATACAATTGCTGTAATTTAGCAAAGGATTTATTAGCTCCCTGCTGCACTTCCTATAAGGGAACGCCATACAGAGGTCTAGGAAAAGCTTGTAGAGTTCCTTCTGCTTCCTTCTAGAGCCACCTGGTGGTGTCTTTCCAGAATAAGGGGTCAGGGAGGGTCTTTGGTAATTTGTGAGCTATTTACTGCCAGCCAGCTGGGAGCAGGAGCTGTGGCCTGGAACGGGCCATGTGAAGTTGCCTGTGTTAATTACCAGAGTCGCTTGGCAGACACACTGAGTAATGGCATGTTAGATGCCTGCTGTATTTCGTGCACCGACTCCTCAAGGCAAGGCCTTTGTGTTCCTGGTCAGGATCTTGGCTGGCACTCAAGGAGGGAGGAGATCTCAAAGCCCTGCCAATTGCAGGCGGGTGAGACAAGGTTAAGCACGGAGGTTGGCTGTGCCATGGGAGGTCTGCAACCCCCTCCTTTCTCTAGCAACTCACATGGCTCATCCTGACACATATTCCTCCAGAGAAGGAATGCAAGTGTGATGTGGGAGCTTATTGCCCTGTGCAGAAAGGGAGGTGTTAAGTTCTACTCAACCAACTGATTGAAAGCAATGGACTTAAGCTACTCATGCTCATTAATTTCAATAAGTCTACTCTACTCTTGCTAGAACTAACATTGGCTACAACTCAAAATGTTTAGTACTGTATGAACATATGAAGTTTGGAGTGACAGTTTTATTTGGGAGTGTTAATAACTTACAAACTATGTGCTGTATTTCTTGTGCATATGTGTATGATAAACACACTGGGTCTAGTGTGCATAAGGACTGCGCACATGGATGCATTTTCTATATAAAACATACTGTTCACAATTGGTTCATATATTTATAGTGGTACCTTGGGTTATGAACTTAATTCATTCTGAGGTCCGTTCTTAACCTCAGGCGCTACCACCGCACCACCAGTGCACAATTTCTGTTCTCATCCTGGGGCAAGGTTCTCAATCCAAGGTACTACTTCCGGGTTAGCGAAGTTTGTAACCTGAAGTGTTTGTAACCTGAGGTACCACTGTATACTAATACCACAAATGCATTCAACTCAGAAAATTAAGGGGGAGAAATTATAGACATAAACTTGCTCTAGATTAGTGAAGGTGGAAAGATAAAAGTCTGCTTTTGTACCATGTGAGAATTGCCGATAAGCACATTTGTTCCTTTCAATTTCACATATTAAACACACACAAACAAAAAATGGCAAGGGAGGGTGCTTGCAGAGTGTGCAGTCAGAACTGGGTGGTCTAGTTCAAGCAAGGATAGGAAGAGAGAGCGAGAAAGCCACTGGGAAGCACATCCTGGCAGCAGTGCAGAGCTGGGAGTTCAACAAGTGTCCTGAGGAAAGTTTATTAGAGCGTAACAACGTAAGAAGAGCCAGGAGGCTGAATCAGGCTAATAGACCATCTTGCCCAGCATCCTGTTCTCACAGTGGCTAGTCAGGTGCCTATGGGATGCCTACAAGCAGGACTTTTTACAGAAACTTTATCTTCAGGTGCCAGGCCTTTGGCTAATTAAACAGTCTATGGCCTTTTAAACTGGGGGTGGGGTATTGTTTTTGTTTCTTACTATGTCATGTATTTTTGTGTTTTTATTGTAAACTGCCCTGTGATCTGTGCCATCTGATGAAGGGTGGTATAGAAATTTAATACAAATAAATAAAAGTGTGTATTCAGAGGCATGCTATCTCCAAAAGTGGAGATAGAACATAGCCACTGATTCTGCTGTGCTTGTCCTCTGACATTCCCCACCTCCTTCCCTTCTGGTTTTTAATCATTACTGCAAAAAGAGAACATTATCTATATACACTGAAAATATGAGACATTATTAATACCATGGAAAACACCCATTACCTGTTTAAAAAGCACACCATTATTTCCTTGGATTCCCCCTGAACTGATAGCAGGGAACAAACCTCTTGTCCATTTTGTGGGCCAAGAATGTAACAATTGTTTTAAGGTAAAGGTAAAGGGACCCCTGACCATTAGGTCCAGTCGTGGCCGACTCTGGGGTTGCGGCGCTCATCTCACTTTATTGGCTGAGGGTGCCGGCATACAGCTTCCGGGTCATGTGGCCAGCATGACTAAGCGGCTTCTGGCAAACCAGAGCAGCGCACAGAAACGCCGTTTACCTTCCCGCTGGAGTGGTACCTATTTATCTACTTGCACTTTGACATGCTTTCAAACTGCTAGGTTGGCAGGAGCAGGGACCAAGCAATTGGAGCTCACTCCGTCGCGGGGATTCGAACCACTGACCTTCTGATTGGCAAGTCCTAGGCTCAGTGGTTTAACCCACAGCACCACCCACGTCCCTAAAACAATTGTTTTAGTACCTGTTTAATTAGATTATTTGGGAGAGAGGGAGAAAAAGAATCTATATTCCCAGGAGGGTAGCCTTCTTAGTCTGTTGTAGCAAAAACAACAAAGAGCCTTGTGACATCTTAAAGGTATAATCTGTGAATAAATGGAAGTTTCATCCTGAAGCATATTATGTCCATTTTCCCAAGCCTAAATCATACTGTTGCTTGATAGGGCGGGGGCTGAGATTGATCAAGCTTCCTCCAGTGCACAGCTTGGCATCTGTGATGGTTATGACTATGTTCTACCTGTACTGCTGGAAGGCATCATGCCTCTGAATACCACTTGCTGGGAATCACAAGTGGGAAGTGCTGTTGCACTCATGTATGGGCATCTTGCTGGCCACTGTGAGTACAGGGTGCTGGACTAGATGGGCCATTGGCCTAATCCAGCAGCCAGGCTCTTCCTATGCCCTTATGAAACATCTCCTGGTGAGCTTGGGTGACTGGTTTTGTTCCCCAAGTGCAACTCTGCAAGAGTTAGAGAGGGCACTAGATAGTCTGAAAGGGTTTTGTGTCAAGATGCTGCAGAATGTTCCTGCATTATTTGCCTGCTCCTCATGGGGATCCCCTCTTACCTTGGAGGCACAAAAACATCAGTTACAGGCGGCCATGTGGTTTTCTGTTTCTCCAGCAGGTGGCTGGTCAGCGGACTGAGTAAATCATCATGCAAAGCTTTCCAGAGCAGCCATGCCCCCCTCCCCCTTCCCCAGGTCTGCTTATCTCTGTAGGCTCAGCAGCAAGGGGAAGGCCCCTGCCATTTTGGCCTTTTGTGCTTCCTCAAGTCCTGGGATCAGGCATTTGTTTAAATGTCGAAAACCTCTTCCAAGTAGCACTCAAGGCAAATTACAACGATTCAGAATACAGCATAAAAAGCACAGAAATTGTTAAAGGCTCCAAGACGTCTTTACCGCCCAAATGAGCTGCATGGCCCTTGCATGGTGGACTTTCTTGGATTGTTTGGGGGTCACTGACTAAAATCTTTACTGGCTGAAATTCAGCCTGCCTCCTCTCAGCCTGCAGCAGTTCCAAACCCCATTTGGCCAGCTGTATCCAGAATACTCCTTTCCCCCACCCCATGTAAGTCACAGGGGCCTATCTTTAGGCAGGCAGAGTTAGTGGTGGGACATCTACTATGATTGGTGCCCTCCATCTGATTGAGGCTACTATCAGCCCCAGGTTGCCAAAGGCTGATGGAGAATTTAATCTCTCAGGTCTCTCTCCTATTTGTTCTCCACATCCTCGGCCTTCAACCTCCTACTTCCTTGCGGGGTAGAGAAATGGTGCTAGGCCACATCTCTTAAAAATGCTAATTAAATGAGGAAGAAGAAAAAGGAGGACATGTTCCGGAGCATGTGCAGAGTTTATTCTCCTCAACCTTCAGTATCCACAAGTCTCCCTCCTGCTCCCACCTGGGGATCGAATACCAGTTTTAATCCCAGCGCCCCCCTCACTCGTCTGTCTTGGGAGCAAGTCCCGCTGGTGGGGTTGCTTCCAAGTTGGCCATGCCCAGGATTGGGTTGGAAAGCTACACTGCTGCGCAGGTTGACTTGGGAACAAGTCTCCCGCTGACATTCGTTGGGGCTTTACTTCGGAGTAAACACGCCCAGGACTTTTTGGGGGGGGGCGGGGGTGAGAGGATCCCTCCTGGCGGGTGGGAGCCACCGTGGGCGCCGAAGCCCCTCCTCCCCAGAGGCAAGATCGCTCTTCCCCCCGCTCCGCACGTGCTCCCCCGGCGGCCTTTTCCGGGAGGGGGCTCGGCCAGCGGAGTTGCCGTCGCCCGGTTGGAGCCGGTGAGTCACTCGGTGGCTGCAGCTCCTGGAACAGGAGTAGCCCAGCTGGGCTGGGCCGAGCGGAGCCGCGGGCGGGGAAAGAGAAGCACCAGAAGCAGGAAGTGAGGCGGGGAGAAAGAGACACACACACGCACACACGGAGCCCGAGCAAGCGAGCGGCTGAGCCCGGCGCTCCTCTGCCGAGAAGTTGCCTCCCCCGCCCCCCCGCCGGGCCCGGGGAAAAAAGTTTCCCTGGCCGGCCGCCTCGCCTCCGGCGGCTGGATGACCGCAGTGCCTCGCGAGGGTCTCGCCGCCGCCGCTTCTGCTGATCCTGTCGTCCCCCGCCGGCTGTCCCCATGGAGGACAGGAGCCCCCGCTGGAGCGGCCGCCCGCCCATCATCGGTGAGTGCCGCGCTTCTCCGTCTCCTTCCTGCGCCCATCACCGCGGAGTTGGGGCGGGGGAGGCGCGCGAGGAGGAGGCTCCTGCTGCTGGCCGCCGCCGCCGCCGCCACGGCTTCCTCCCTCCGCGGGAAGTTCAGCTTGTTGCTGGCTGTCTGGACTGCTGTGGATTTCGGACAGGGGGGTGGGTGGAGGAAACTTGTAATAGGAAGGGGGCGGGGGCTCAAGTCCCCGCGTGTGTGGTTGGCTGACTTCTCTCCCTGCCGAAAGAAGGAGCTCTGTACATGCTCAGAGAGGTGAACTATTTTAGAACCATATCTGTGTAATAATGGCAAATAGGAGTCATAGTTGTTGTTGTTGTTGTTTTAAAGGGAAAAGGTTTGTGGAGTGGTATTATTGGTTGATAGTAGCCCTGATTTTTAAGTTGAAAACCTTTGTTTGGACCAAGCCCTTGGGCTGAAATCTCCCACTTTAACCTGGATGCACTTTTTGTTGATACCAAAAGTGTGAGGGTTGGTTGAGGTTTCTCAGGGGTGACAGGAGCACACTCTACAAGTGTTCTTTTTAAGCTTTTCTCCAGGCTTAGGGGAAAGTGGAATTGAAGCAGGTTCCATTGGACAGCCTTTTGGCTTGGTTGGGTTCAGCCTGAGGAGTCCTAGAATCAGTTGAATGTATTTTTGGGAAGTTTGGAGACAGCTCTGGTGGGTTAGCAGCATGAGATCTAGGCACATGGATTAGCCTGCTTTCGGGAGGCCATGCGAGAGAGAGACTGGCACAGTGCATCTTGGAGCATGTGTTTCTTCCAGCCTGCCTAGCTTCTCCATTCTGTTTGCTACCAAACTCCCATCCCATGGGATCTTAACCTCCAACAAACTTTTACAATATCTGTTAATCTAGGATACATTCTGCCACATAATGCTACAGAAGGCTTACCTTGTTAAAAAAGCTGATTAGCAACTTGTGTCCATTTTGTTATAACAAATTTAAAGTGCACACATGTAATGGGAATAGATTTTTAACATGCAACAACTTTTTTGCAAAGTCTCTGCTGAGTGTGTTCTTGTGGAAAAAAATGCCAAAGACACCCATTCTCAACTAGTGCTTTTGGGCAGTGTTAGAAACTCAGATATATAAGCTAGGTGCCAAATGGCACCTTAAATATAGGTTGCGGTCGCCACAACAGAATGTCTGTTCACCAAGGGATTGGACTAGATGACCCTTGGGGTCCCTTCCAATGCGACAATTCTATGATTTTGTGATCTCAACTACATTGCTTGACTGTAGCTTGCTCTTACAACAGTTCACTTGCCCCAGTATGCGAGAAGGAAAAAAGCTCACCCCTAGTGGAAATTGTATTAATTTTATTAAGGCAGGTTTTAAAAATATGCTTGCCAACCTGGCGCCCAGAAATCTTGTAGTCGTAATTCGACCCATGCCGAGAGCAAAACACACCTGGCTAATTTCTAACACCCCACCTCTGTTTGTGCTTATATCAGATGACTTCTAAAAGTCATGAAATGTTATGTCTGAACCAGTAGCAGCCCCCAGAAATTTGGGCATTTGGGGAAGTGGCTGGAGGCATGCAACCTACCAGCTTGGATGCTCGTGCTGTTGCACTTCTAACACTGAACTCCCACCCATCCCCGATTTGCCCACGTGTGTCTTTGTGACTTGGAGAGGGAAGTAGAAATAGATTCTTATGCCAAAGAAAGATTAGAGGTGAGCAGATCCATTCATACAAGTATTTGAAGGTCTGCTTCATATTGATGGGGTGAATTTCTTTTCTTCTATTCCAGACATAGGACCTGAACCAGTGGGTTCAAATCATAAGAAAAAGGATTAAGATTAGGATGAACTTATTTTGCAGTGGAGCAGACTGTCTCAGAAAATGGGAGACTCTCCTTTGTTAATAGTTCTTAAGTAGAGACTGGATAGCCGTCTGCCAAGGATGGTGAAGTAGTGGATTCCTTCCATCACCAGGGTGTTGGACTAGATAACCTTTCCTTGCAGCTCTGATTCTGAGAAATGCTTCTGAATTTGCTGCTTAATATCTAAGAAAGGGGTAAACTCTGTTAAGTACACCTTACACATGTAAAGTAGTTCAGGAGTATACTTGTAAAGTTGAGACAACGATGCTGGGAGAGAGTTTGTTTTGATTCCTGTACCCGCTCCCCTCTTTAAAAACCAGTGCATTTCTAAGGCGGTTTACAATGTAAGCAATAAAACCAATTCAAAAGGAACATCATAAAGTACTTCAGCATATAAAAAGTTTTAAAACGGAACCTAAGAGCCAGCATAGAGACAATAAGACTTAATTATAGAAAGAACAAACAAGCAAAATTCACAGCATGTTTCAAAACAGCCAGAGAAGGACTTGGTGCCATTGCATGGACAATCCAGACAGCACAATTTATAACCTACCAAGCCTAATGGATATCACCAACCATGTGCCATGGTCTGTCAGTTGCTGGGCAACATCCTTGTTGTGTGGTCTTGGGTCAGCTGCACAACCAGGGAGAGCGCTATGGTACTCAGGTCCTGCCTGTGGACTTCCCTTTGGGGCATCTGGTTGGCCACAGATAGAATAGAATGCTGAAGCAGATAGGCCTCTTATTCTTAGGTTTTTTTGCCCCTGGTGGGCCACCACACGACTGGTGAATTGTAGTTAGCTTTCAGAGCAAGACATTGTACAGGATTGGGGTAAGCAATAGAAGAATGCAGTACTTTCCCTCCAGGTGTGTGTGACTTGAATGTGTCTTCAAATATCACTGAGATTCATGAAAACCAAGAGGAAAGAGAAATACATTGAGAACATCCCATCCCCTTCTAAAAGCCCACACAGATAGTTAAAGGTCAAAGGCCTGGTTATAGAGGAATGTTTTTGCCTGGCGCCTGAAGATATGTAGCAAAGGCACTGGGCTAGCGTCCCTGGGAAGAGTATTCCACAAACTGGGGAGCCATCATATAAAAGGCCTGTTCTTGTGTTGTCACCCTCTGGACCTCTCCTGGAGGGGGCAGCCCAGGGTGTGTCCTCATAGACCCATGTGTGTGTGGGGGGGGAATATACTTTGCCTGGCCAAAGATAACATGGAAAATGAAAAAGAGCAAATACAGGTAGTAATGCACCTAGGAGGCCAAAGTCCTGTGATGAAATCATCTTGCCCCCAAAACAACTTTATTTATTTATTGACATTAAGAAAGAGGCAATCTTCAGTGACACATGCATACTGCAATGCATTGTATGTGCAGCTGCCTTTGGAAACGGTCCAGAAATGCATATTACTCCAAAGTAGAGCGGCAGGGTTGTTAACTGGAATGGGACCATTTGATATTACAGCAGTGTTTTGTCATCTGCACTGGCTTCTAGTCTGTTTCCAGACCTTTAAAGACCATGGCAGCTTGGGGTCAGGTCAGAAGGATTCTGAAGTATCGCCCTGGACCTTAAAACCATCCTCAGTGGTTCTTTTCCTTTGCCTCTCATCCCCAAATGAGATGCAGAGGTGGTTAGCAGGAAGGGGATCTTTTCAGTGGTGGCACCCAGCTTGTGTAATGCTCTTCCCAAAGAGGCTTGCCAGGAGCCTCCTTTGTACTGTTTTCAGTGCTAAGTGAATACCTTTTTTATTCTACCAGGCCTTTTAAATCCATTGATTTTTATTCTTTGCTGCTGGAGTTTTTATGCTGTTTTACATTTGCCCCCCCCCATGAGTTTATAATTGCTTGTTAAATGTTTTTATTGTTGTTGTAAAGCCGCTCAGAGAACTTTGTTACTGGGTGGCATTTGAATACTGTGAATAAATAAATAAAACCAGCTTCTAATGGGAAAGGACAAAGACTGAGGCAGAAAGGGAGAATCTCCAGCCTCCCTGACAATGGGACTTGTTTGGAAGCAGCGTTGAGGCTATTAGCTTCCTCGCTTCCTCTTGTTTCGGATCGCTGGCTCTTGCTTTGAAGTGCACGCTGTCTCTGTTTTCACTGGCTTGCCTGGGAGAGATAATTAGAAGGGCCAGGACTTAATTATTTGCTCCTTTCAGCCTCCGCTCCATTTTATAACTTATCTAAGTCAAATAGAGGTGATTGCTACAGAAAGGAGCTCTGCTGTGTTGATAGAGCTTGGCTCTGGAGATCAACCTGGTGACTCCTGTGTACTTAGAACAGATCCAAATCTAGTGGGATGAGACTGGGAATCCCAACTGCTTTGCTTGTGGCTGGGTGACTTCAGATAGATAGATAGATAGATAGATAGATAGATAGATAGCTGTGCCTTGATTCACCTTCCAGTGCAACAGAGAGTGATGTTTACTGTTGTCTAAAACTGGTGGTATCTCTGCAGCTGTGGAGCTGGTAGAACAACGGGTATTGGTTGAGAGTGAAGTTTGGGTCATTGTGCTCCTGATATGCATAATGTTGAAGGCCTTGTATCCTGATTTGCTCTTGCTTTCAAGGTTATCTTATCCAGCTTCTCTGCATTTCACCCTGGCTGTTAAAACACACCTCTTTGGTACTGCCAGTCCTGGGTCAGGCTTTCTTCTCCCAACACTGCCATGCCCCCACATCTGCAATACTGAGGCATCGCCTTACCTTTGCATGCTTGGCCTTTGCATTCTTGAGAAACCCGGTGGTATCCTCTCTTAAAACAAATGAAAGCATTTTGGAAATATGTAAAAACAGAGAGAGAGAGCAATAGAAATTATATGAGATGTGTTTTTATCAATAGTCTTTATCAATCACTAGCTATCAGTAATCTAAATTATTTCAGTCACTTTTAACTTACTTTTCTGTGTTTGCACCTGACATGTTGCTCCTTGCCATCCTGCTCAGTAATGTGGAACATAGAAACCTACATGATTCCACACCATCCTAAGTTGGTCCATAAAAGCAGGGATGGGGAATACATAACCCTACAGATAGATGTCAATGAACTATCCCTCCCATCACCATTGGTCATGATGGCTGTGGCCTGATGGGAGTTGAAGTCCAACTATACCTGAAGAGTTGCCCATCCCTGCATAAAAAAGCCTAAATTGATCCTTAAAAGACACTTCTTTTAACCTGATGTGTTTTTCCTGTTGTATGGCATTTAGGAGGTGCCAGTCAGTTGTTAATGTCACTTGCTCCATGCTTTCCTGTTTCTCTTTTCATCCTTGCTGAAGGGTTTGGTTGGTGAAGTTGTTCGTGGCAGCTTCCATTGCTATGTCCTGGATCAAATTTGAAAGCACTGCCTGTGACTCAGCAAGGAGATGTAATAGTGTTGACCTTGGGGACAACAGAACTTGATGCCACAGTGCCTCTAACACTCCTGCCTTGCAATTCCTTGGGCAGAGAGGAACACCTTGGCATATCACCTGTGCCAGCAGCAGAGGCAGAGCCAGGCAGTACACATTAGCAAGGGAACAGTGTGTGTCTGCAAAGGTTAAAGGAAGCCGGCACTAGGAGTTATAGTGTTAAGGACCTCTGGCATCCTCTGTGCCTTTTCTTTGTAAAGCAAGGGTCTGAAGTTCACAGCTGGCCAGTTTTAAATGTGTGCGTGTGAGAGAGAGAGAGAGAGAGAGAGAGGGAGAGCGTGCAAACGTCTGAAGGAAAATGAAATTATATGTAACTTTGTATTAATGTAACATTTATATATGTAACTCTGTATTTTTGTAATATTTTGTTTAAGTTGTCTGCTGTTGCTTCAGTTTTTTGTATACTGCTTAGAGATATTTTTAATACATTAAGTGGTATCAAAATCAAATAATCATAAATTATAATTAAAAATGGCCTACTCCACTGTACAAAAGGTTTACATACACTGAGCATTTTTTAAAAGGATTTTAAAAATTACTGCTCAATCAAATGTGTCTTCTAGGCAGTTGACAATTTCAAATCACTAAACACAGAGGTAGGGAAGCTGTGGCCCTCCAAATGCTGTTGGACTCCCACTCTCATCAGCCCTAGCCAGCAGGACCAATAATAAGGAATGAGGATAGTTGCATAGGGCAGCCCTGTATAGGGAAGTTTTAAATGTTGGATGTTTTATTATGCTTTTGTATTTGTTGGAAGCTGCCCACAGTAGCTGGGGCAACCTAGTCAGATGGGTGAGTTGTTGTTGTTGTTGTTGTTGTTGTTGTTGTTGTTGTTGTTGTTGTTGTAGTAGTAGTAGTAGTTCCAACTATTCCCCCTCCCCATAAAGAAAACCCTCCTATGCTAACATATCACATTACACAGAGGCAAGTCCAGGTAGTCCACAGTATGGGAGCTGCAGCCAGCTATGGTTCCCTGGCAAAAGTACCTGTCTGAATTGTGCATCTGCCAACACATTATCATTACATTCACACATTACCTTTTGTGGGAGGGTGATGAATGCCGGGAAAAGCCAGTCATATGAAGCAGCCCACAGAGACATGTCCTCCTTTGTGTGTGCACATGTGTGGTTATGTTAATCGTCCATTGATACCAGGTTGATTGGGACTGGTTCAGAACCATTCCAAGGATGCCTCTGCTACTGGAAATCAGAGAACTAGGAACCTTCTTCCCCTTCCATGTTTCCCAGGTTTGTTTATTTTATTGATATACCTCTTGATTGAAAACCGCAACAATCACAAACAACAAAAAGAGTAAAAGGGGAAAAATAAGCAAAAGAAACTATTTAAAACATTAAAAAATAAAATCAGTAATAAACTAAGAACAGATTAAAGCACGTCAGCATTCTACATATCCAGGTAGACTTGTCTAAACAAAAATGCTTTTAACAGTACCCGTCATCTTTCCCTTGGGACTAAGCCTGGCAGGTACAGCTTGTGGGAGATGAGGCTAAGATTAGGCCAAACCAATGATGGCATCAGAGCGTGGCATCTTTGGAGAACAGGTATAACTTAGAGTACCTGCTTTGTAAGCAGAAGGTCCCAGGTTCAACTTAAGTCACCTTCTGGTAGGACTGGAAGTGTCTCCAGGAGGGATGCAGGGTATATGGGGTACAAGGGGCTTCAGCCCCCTCAATATTTCAAGGCATGGGGTGGAGCCCCCCAATATTGAGGGGGCCACCATCACCTGCTGCCTCTGGGCAAGTGATGGGACGTGGGGTGGGAGGCTTGGAGGGTGATTTTCACCCTCCGCCCTCCCCACCCCCCGTGATCGCCAGAGCGTCCTGGCAGGCTTGGCCTGTGTGATGTCATGCACACACATCAGACCCCCCACGTGGGGCCCAACTCAGTGCGCCTGGTCTCTCTGAAACTCTGGAGAGCTTCTGCCAGCCAGTGTAGTCAGTACCAAGTTAGATGGACCCTTTATAAGCAGATTCTCCTATTCCTAATGATAGGGCCAAATTAATAGATGGTATATGTGAATTGGAAAGTGGTTTGGGCAGCATAGGCTGACATTTTCCAACACTCTAATAATAATAATATTAATAATAATAATAATAATAATAATAATAATAATAAATTTATTTATATATCTTTTTATATATCTTGGGAATAGAACCCACCATCCTTGAGTTCCCAAGGTACAGCTGCCTGCCACTTGGGTGTCATAAAAGGCTTGAGAACCTTCCCTATGTTTGTTTGTTGCATCAGGGAGTTCTCAGGCCCTGATTGGCTCCCAGCCCAGCCTTCTAATTGGCTGGGAGCCCTATATAAGCTCCATGTGCAAGGCCAGCTTCAGGCTTGGGCATTCTGTTTGCAGTCTGCTGCCAGCGAATCAGGGCTTCTTTTGTTCTTCTTTTGTCCAGGACGGCTTGATCCTTCTCCCGTGTACACTTGCCAGTTCCTGCTATATGCTGCTTCTCAGATACCCCTATCCCTTGCCTTTGCCATTTAACTGTCTAGCCCCTGAAATCAACCCGATGAGGTATCTAGCTGGCACAATCCAGCTGCCTGGTTCAACCTCCACACCCTTTCCCTCCATCTGTCCCTTAAGAGATTATACCAGCACAATTTCCTCAGATGCAACCAAACAAACCAACTTCCCACCTAAAGTAGCTGTAAACCTCACAAGTTATTTTTTTATTGTAACCTGGTGAAAGCTCTGGTGTGCACATCATCTCACATCTTATATGAGATAAGGCGATCTCACAAACTGGTCACAATTTGTTAAGGGCTATATATTCCAATAGAACTTGGCCCAGTAGCAAATTGGCAGCCCATGCAGATCACTGAGCACAGGTGTTATATATATGCTGATAAGGTTTCACTCCTGTCAGCTATCCTGCTGCAGCATTCTGCACTAACTGCAGCTTCTAGATCAAGAGCAAGGGAAGCCCCGCATAAGAGTGCATTGCAGTAATCCATTCTTGAAGTAACCAACGTATAAACTACTGCGGCTAAGCTTCCCCAGTCCAGGAACGGTTGTAGCTGTTGTACCAGTTGCTGTTGGTAAAAGACACTTTGTATAAGGCATCTTCCTATGTTTCTTGATTCTGAGGCTATCTGTGTATGTGTGCACGCTCTCACACAGAGGTCATGTATGTGGGGTTGGGCAGGCCAAGCTGTTAAGTCACCATGTAACTGTAAGTGTATTAGCACTGGGATGTGTGAAAGAGAGAAGGGGCAGGCTGTGAATTCATGTGGGCATTTACTTCTGCCACTGTATGTGTGTGGCCGCTTCTTCCCTAAGCTGTGTGTGTGCACACGCACGCGCATGCTGGCTCTAAGGCAGACAGAATTGCAGTGGAGACAGTGGCTTTGGCAAGAGGCCAAGAATCTGCTGTCTCTTGTGTAGGTGGAGGCGAAGGAGGCTGGGCTGTGACATGCAGCTCCGAGGAAAGACCGTTTTATCGCTTCCTGACATACCAAGGCCCTTGCAAGGTTACAGGTTGTGGGGAGCCAGGAGGAGGAAGAGTGTGTGCTGTGCTCAGGAGGAGGAACAGAATAGTTCCTTTCCAAGTACAGCAGTCCTGGGAATTTTATTTATTTGTTTTTTTTGTAGCCCTAGGAGGCTGAGGCCGGGGAGGGGAGTGAAGACCCAGAGCCAAGATTGTGTTGGCCAGCAAACTTGATAGGAGTTCTAACTTGCAGAGTGTTTGGCATCACAGTCCGTTCCCCCTACCCCTGTTAAACCGGCTTGGAATTATGCCTGCTTTGCAGATGGAAGAACAGAGGTGGAGGCAGAGAGATTTTTGATTGAGACCATTCAGTAAGTCCATGGCTAAGCTAGGGCTTCCACCCAGATCCTCTGTGGGTTTGATTCTAGCAGCTTTCAGGGAGTGGGTGGGTGCTCCTTCACATTGTCATCTCCAGACATGGGGGCTGTTTGCCAAAATGGTGATTAAGTTGCATGGCTCTTGATGACTCAGCGGTCCCTGTTGTCTCCTTGCATTTCATTCTGAGCTTCGGAAGTAAGGCTTGATCCAGTTGGCACCCCCAGCATAGGTCCACAGCTGAAGGTAGAGACAGCAGTTCTCCCCCAGAAAATGTAAGGTCTGGGCCACAATGGCTGGATACAAACCTTTCCTTCATAATTGACATGTCATCACCAATTAAAGCTTTTGTGAATGGTTACTGTTTTGATGCTGCTGTTACAGTTATTTGCTACTACTACTGATATGACCTACCTCTTTACCATTACAGCTGTGTATATTATGGAATTAAATAAAACTATAATAAGCTTTTCTTATATACAGTTGAGGTTTGCAGTGAATAGTCATAGATTGTCATTTTTGCATTTCTTGGCTATTTTGCCCCACTCTTTGTGTTTCCCGCACAGAGGAACAAAGGAAGGTGCCATATACCCAAGTCAGACCCTTGTTCCATCTAGCTCAGGACTGTCTACACCAGGCTTCCTCAACCTCTGCCCTCCATATGTTTTTGGCCTACAACTCCCATGATCCCTAGCTAGCAGGACCAGTGGTCAGGGATGATGGAAATTGTAGTCTCAAAACATCTGGAGGGCTGAGGTTGAGGAAGCCTGGTCTACACTAACTGGCAGGGCAGGGAGGTTCCCAGCCCTATCTGGAGATGCCATTGGCGATTGAATCTGGGACTGTCTGCATGCAAAGCTGATGCTGTCCCACTGAATTATGGCCTTTCCTTTTGTGTGTATGCATTTACATATGTGCGTACACAGGCATATACTGGCCAGCCTAGGACAACACCTTAAAGATTTGATTAAGTGGATTATAGTCCATCGGAGCTTGTGCTGTAAGACTTGGGCTAGTCTTTAAGGTGCCACAAAAGGCAGTGAGAACTAGTGGACTGAGCTAAGAGTATGCTTCCAAATAGATGTTTACCTCAATAAAATATTAACCCTCTTGGATAGTTGAGGGCTCCCGTACCCACTTCATGACCTGTGTAAAAGTCATTGTTTCTGATGGCATTGTTGGTATACCCTTCCCTGCCTGTGGACAAAGTGCGTGGTCCCAGAGGCTACGCAGAGCTGGGGCTGGTCAGTTGGCCTGGCTTGCATTTTGTGATGGAAGAAAGGCAGGATAAAAAAATGCATGTGATAAATAGAAAATAAACCCTCCCCAAATGACACAATGTCACAGATGGTGGAAGAAGAAGGGTCTGAGCCTGTGACTGTTTCTTGGGTACTTGTTGTGGTCCACTGGCCTGTTGCTCACAGTCCTGTCTGTCTCCCTTGCTGCTTGAGTGCCCAGATCTCTGGAGGTTGCTTCCTTGCAGCAGCTCCCAAGTCATTCCTCTGACGCAAAAGCCTCCTGGTCAGCTGGCTGGCAGGGCAGAAGGCCCAGGTCTTTCTCTGTATTGGTAGGACACATGATCTCTCCCCCCACAATTTCCCTGCTTTCTCCCCCGACCCTTCCCAGGAGCTGTTCCCTTCCCAGAGCTGTGGGAGGCAATGTCTCTCTAACTCCCAATCTGCGCTCTCTGTTCTCTGGCTCTGAAACTGGATGGCAGCCCAGAAACAGGGGAAGGGAGAGGAGGCTGTGTTGTTAATCTCTCAATGGCCAGAAGATGGGTTTCCCACCTCCTCACCATTCCCCCCAGCCCCCCTCCCTTCTGACTATGTGTTAATGGGAGCCCGAGAGCCCCTCTGGCTGAGTCTGTTTTCAGAGATAGCAAGGAAGAAGGAGAAGGAGATGACTGAGGAAAACAGGAATGGGACTAAAATAGAAGGCCTGCTTTTAAGGTGGCAAGGGGGCTTAGGATCCAACAACATTTGGATATAACCTGTGACGAGGGTCCCCAATCCCTGCTGTAAGGCAGGCTCGCCTTCTGTCCCTCACCCCCCCCCCCATATTCCCACGCTTATCAGAGCTTGCATGATTGAAGCCATGGAGAGTTGTATCTCTTTCCAGAAGACATAAGTGGGAGGCAGCTTGGGTAAGTGAACCAAGCTCCATGCTGAATAAGGAGGTCAGGGGTGGGAGTCTGAAGGCACACTGCACCATAACCCTGCTGACGCGAAGCAGGTCTGGGTAGTGCCTGGATAGGACTACTTGGGAACCACCCTATATACTCTAACTTGGGTTCCATGGTGGAGGATATAAATTGAATAAATCAATGAATCAGTCGTCAATCAATCAATCAGTCGTCTTTCATGATTGGTTGCTCTTCTGAGCTGGAAGGAGATTCCTTCACAACCCCAAAAAAGGAAAGGCCACCTGGCTGAGGGAGAAGGTCCCAGATTTGATTCCCTTGCCTCTCCAGTTCAAAAGCCTCCCACCTGCAAGGTCAGATGAAAACATATTGACTCTTGTCAGTTTGTCAATTCTCTGAGCAAGGGTGGGTAGGTGGAGATACACTGAGGAAATGTAACTGGGCATTACTTCACAGTTCACTTGCACTGATCACAGTCCATGCCCTGAAAAGGATCCTAATAGAAATGAACCAGATCTCGGGCCTTGCACATCCAAGAGGGGTGCACAGTTGCACCCTGTCTTCTTTGTCTTTTGTCTTTGCATTCAAAGAACTTTTTTTTTTTTTTTTTTTTTTTTTGCTTTGAGAGTGTGCGTGTGAAAAGAAGAGGAAATTTAACCTGTTTCGGAGTTCTGCTTGAGAAGTATGTGTGACCTGTTGTAACCACAGAAGCAACCTCAAAGCAACACATTCCCGTGGTGGCTGTCTGTGTCCAGCACCCCACCCATGCCTGCAGAGTATGAAAAGGGCAGTAGCTCAGCCTGTGCTGTAACCTCACCACCCCAACCACAAGTTTGCCCCTTCTCATCCTGCCTCTCTGGTGGCAATGTTGTGGCACTCTTGTGGGAAAAAGAAACATGCCTGGCTGCTTTGGAGTCAGTAAGAATATCTGCCTTTTAAGACATCCTCAGAGAAGAGCACTGTGGAGGTGGTAGAGGAAAGTCAACTCCTTCTCTTCTTCCCAACTTAGACTTGGGGCCCCCGGGGCCATAGCTATCTCTCTTCACCTGCTATCTCGGCAGCTTCTTCTCCTTTCAGACATCTTTTCTATTGTGCACTCGTGATGCTGTTGGGGCAGTTACAGTATACGCAATCCCACTATCCATATTGTTTACGCCTGCAAACGTTTTGGGATGAACATGCTGCTTTGCTTCTAGTCGGTGAATGTTCCATAGCTTCCTGCTGAAATCTTATAACTTCTCATACTGCGTATGTTCTGGGTTTGCTTTGTTGCTGCCCCACACCCTTGTGTTCTGTTATAGTATATCTCCAGACAGTAATAATGTGATAACATTGCGGATGCATTGCAGAACAGAATGATGTAGGGGTGGTCATGGATTTACCACCAGTGCACTGTTATTGGGAAAATGAGCTGTTTCAGAATATTCCCTCAAAAGATCACAAGTCTGTGTTGACCACTGCACCACAAATGCCCCTTCCCACCCATGTTATCCAGAATACCCTATTGCTATCCCATGGGGGTTTTCCTTCTGAGAATGCCATTTGACCTGCCACTCACTCCACTAGCTGCTCTCCTGGCACTCACTAGCTTCTCTCTCCCTCTCCCCCTCTGTCTATCCTTTTTGAAGTTCACAATCCATTTAAGTCAAGAGGCGGGAAAGTTATTGCCTCTAAAGCCCCTTTCATTTCACAGTAAATCCTCTTTACTGCTTCGACACAGCCTCTTAGCACTGGTGCGATCCTGCTGCAGGGAGGGGAGGTGTGCCTTGGGACTCTCCTAGGTTGGAGGCAGGTCAGGGTGGGAGAGTTTGTGTTTTTTTTAGGAAAGGATCACAGATGAGGTGTGTTAATCAGGGCTTGGAAGGAGGACAAGTCTAACCTCTGTTGGATCCCATGTCCTTTTGCTGTGCTGGTGTGGCTCTGGAAGGTTGGCAGGGCCCTGTGGACAGCCCATGGAGCATCTGAGAGAGGAAGCTCAGGATCCCTTGCCATGTTGTGGATTCCAGATGTGCAGTCCTTGGATGGCAATACTCTTCTTGTGGCTGATCAAAGGCGAGAGGCTGGTTCTTAATTTAAATGTTTTTCTTTTTAAAAAGACTGTTTAGTCTGAGTTTCAGAAGACTACAATGGTCTCGGGGATTGCCAGTGAAATTTTGACTGCTAGATGCAAGTTCCCTTTTCACACAGTTTTTACACAATGGAACATACGGAATTCACTGCCACAAGACATGGTGATGGCAGCCAGGCTAATGGGCTTTTTTTAAAACAATGCACAAAAATTCTACGTCTTCCAAAGGTCTGTTAAGTCATGATAAACAGGCCTCCAGAGGTAGTTTTTATTCTTCTGATCACAAGATGCTTGAGAAAAGAACAGTCCCAAATGGAAGGATTTTAAACAACTCCAAGATATTCTAAACCATTATGTTTCCTTATGGTGGTGAATGGCACCACCATTGGTTGTCTACACTGAATGACAGTGATTCTCCAGGATCTCTGACAAAGGTCTTTCATTTTTAGTCAGGAGATGATCCTTTTTACCTGGAGATGCTGGGGGCTCCACTAATAAACTATGGGCCCCTCAGCAAGTTTCTAGAGGAGGGAATCACCTAGTTGTGGGGTGGTTCCCCCCCCCCCCCGGTGTGTGTGTGTGGCTAGATGAGAGAAATTCATGTTTTACTTGTGACTCCTGGTGCGCATTTAACACTCGCTGTGGGGAGTTTGCTGACTACAGTCTCTGTGGGATGAGTGCTCCATGTCATGGTGGTAACGCAAAGGGGTGCCTGTCCTGAATCATTTCCACACCTTAACTTTAAAGCACTCTTAATACTGCTTTAAAAGTCATGGCTTTCTCTAAAGAATCCTGGGGTATGTATTTTGCCGACGACGCTGTCCTTCACTCAACAGTACCTAGCACCGCTAACAAACTTCAGTTCCCAGGATTCGTTTGTGGGGAAGCCATGACTATGAAAGTGGCGTAGGAGTGCTTTAAATGTATAGTGTATTTGTGGCCACCACCCTGATGCGATACCCAGCAGTGGTTGCCAGGTATATCAAGCAGGGGCATGGAGATTCTTTATGCAGTGACATTGGTTTATGTTATGAGCTGCTGCCTATGTTACAACCAAAACATGAATCACTTGCCACAGGGCTGCAGCTATGGTTGACAGCAAGTGTAGCTTGTGCACCAGCCATAATGTGGATAAGAGAAAGAGGAAAGCGCCTTGGGGCTTGTTATTGCAAGATCCCAGCACATCCTTTGAGCTTGGGTCTGGAGGTTATTGGCATATGTACGCCATCCCCTCTAGCATGCTGCAGCAAGAGGCAGCTGTCCTTACCCCAGCAGATCTCTCACTCTGCCCAGGACTACTGCAGGATGTGTGTCTGGTCTAGAAAGCCATTCATTGCTACTTGGGAAGGTTGGAGGGGGAAGGATTAGATGCAAATATATGCTACTTGATGCATGAGCCTCTTCCTCTTCCACCCGTGGCTTCCTCATCTTCTGCACACTGAAAGTTGTCTTATCCCCTGTTAAGACTAGGTGGTTTGTCCATCTGACCAGTTTTGCCTTCTCTGACTGGCAGCAACTCTGCAGGGTCTTGCACAGTGCCCCCCCCTCTGCCCCTGCTACCTGGCCCTTTTAACTTAAGATGCCCGGAATTGAACCCGAGAGCTCCTGCCTGCAAAGCAGGTGCCCAGTCTAGCGAAATGAAGAGACATACAGTAAATAACAGAATACTGTGGTACCTCGGGTTACAGACGCTTCAGGTTACAGACTCCGCTAACCCAGAAATAGTACCTCAGGTTAATAACTTCGCTTCAGGATGAGAACAGAAATCGGGCGGGGGCGGCGCAGCGGCAGTGGGAGGCCCCATTAGCTAAAGTGGTACCTCAGGTTAAGAACAGTTTCAGGTTAAGAACGGACCTCCAGAACGAATTAAGTTCTTAACCCAAGGTACCACTGTACTGTAATCCTAATCACCTTGGAAGGACCTCCCACTTTCTGAGGCCTGAAAGGGAGGTCAGAGGGTTTCCTGATGAGTGCTGAAATCTCCTGCATCATGGCCAAACTTCCCATAGTGTTCTGGGGGTGGCAGATCAGGGGAAGTTTTTAACTGAAGATGTCAGGGACTGTCCCTTGGACTTTCTGCATACAAAACATTTGGTCTGTGCAGCATTTGCTTTGTTAACGCCCTGACAAATTTCTGTACTACACAAGTCAGCATCTTGGGTCTTAGAAAAGATTGTTAGGTTGTTTTAATATTTATTTGTTTTAAATATTTGTAGCCCTACTTTTAGGGTCTACAACTATACCAGTTTTATGGAGTTCTTTAATATGGGAATAGTTGTGTGGCTTGCAGGCATATTCCCAGTGAGTCCACATGGTAAAGCAGGAATTTGAATCTGGCCTTCCCCCGTTCATACTCAGCACTCTTGACATGCTCAGAGAGAAGTGCCACAGAGATAAGCTAAAGTCTGGATGCTTTTGAACTGCCTTGCATTGGGGAGTTCCTCTGTTTGGCAGCTTCAACTCCATTCTTAAGTGAGCAGAAAGGGTTCCTTTGACGTTGCTCCTCCAGTTCATTGGTTTGGGTTGGAGTTCCATTTCCCCCCCATTCCATATACACTCTTCTTTCCTAATCTTCAAACCCCCAAGACTGACAGCTTGATTTGGTTTTGCCAGCGCCGCTTAGTAACAGGATTTTGGTCTGTCATCTGATCCATTGTGGCCTGCACGGGTACCTGCAGTTCTGGATTTTTCTTTGCTTGTCTATTTAGCAAAGGGGTTGAGTTCATTCAGCCTCCCAGCTGGTCCCTGGAATCAAAGGGAAATGACCAGTCCTGACCCAGAACATTGGGGACTGGACTGGAGCTCCTGTGCTATTGTTAAACATTCAACCTACAACAAGCTGCTTTCTCTTGTGGCCCTTTCTGCTGTCTCTGTCTCCTTTGCCCTTCTCCTTCCCCATGTTCTTATCTCTTTTTCAAGTCCTGTGACCTTGTATGGGCACAATCTTTCTTTTTTATTTGTCTGTGCCTTTGCAGCCGCCCACACAGCTCTCTTGCTAATCTCCCAAGCACACCCCTCCCTGTCCCTCCTTCATTTCTAGCTTTCCAAGACTCCGGCTCCCTACATAATGGCCCCAGCAGTGGCTCCAAAAAAACAAACAAACAAGAGGCAGATCTTCTGGACGAGTGATTTTTGAACTTGTTTTCTCTGCCATCTGATAGAATCATAGAGTTGTAGAGTTGGAAGGGACCCCAAGGGCCATCCAGTCCAACCCCCTGCAGTGCAGGAATCTCAACTAAAGCATCCAAAGCAGATGGCCATCAAGCCTCTGCTTAAAAACTTCCAGTGAAGGAAAGTCCACAAGCTCCTGAGGAAGTCAGAGTCTTGATGTTGGTCTCAAGCCGAGTCCCATGAGGACGAGCAACTTTGGTGTTTCCTCTAGCAAAAGCAGAGGCATTCATGCTTTAAGAATATGTACCTCAAACAGTGCTGTTCTTCTGTATTGCTTGCATCTAGTGCATTGCTTTCATTCATGCCACAGTTGTGTGAGAGAAGTTGCTATTTTCAGTTTACAGGCGGAGAACAGGCAGGCAGGCGGGCACAAGTGCACTTTGTGGGCATAGCTTTGGGCTCTACAGGTTCTCATTCTGGACTCTTGCTGCTTCCCCTCCATTGTGATTCAAACCCCAAAGCTAAGGTTACATCTATATCATACCCTTAAAGCATGTGGCTTCCCCCAAAGAATCCTGGGAGCTACAATTCCCAGCATTCTTAACTGCAGTTCCCAGGGTTCTTTTTTTGGGGGGTGGGAGCCATGTATGCTTTAGATGTGACAAGGCCTCACTGGTGTCTTGTATTGTGGTTTAATAGTACCTGTTGTTTGTCAATTTACTTGTCACCTAATACTGTAAATTTGACAAATAACAACAGAAAGTCTCTTGGCAATTTACAAACACAGTAAAAACAACAACCACCAAGCTTAACAATAAAATAACTTTAATATGTATCACAGAAACGGCAATAAACATGATGATCATATTTTCTCTGTTGCCTGCGAGAAGAGGTATGTCTTAACAGTGAGCCCAAAGGATGCTAATGTCAGCACCAGGCAGGCCTTGCTTGGGAGAGCATTCCATCAATGGGAAGAGGTCATTGCTGAAAAGGCCCTGTCCCTTCTTTCCACCCTTCAAACCTCGCCATTTGGAGCAGGGTCTCAGATGATAAACCCCCAGGGTCTGGGTATGCTCAAGTCAGGAATTCTCCTAGCTCAGATCTGGGAAACATCTGACCTCCAGATGTTGCTGGACTACAGCTCCCATCATCCCTAACTATTGGCTGTGCTGCCTGCAGCTGATGGGAGTCCAACAATGTCTGGAGGTCCACAAGTGTTCTCCACCTGTACATTAACTATTGGAGTTCTGAGCCATACAGGGCTCTGTAGGTTAAAACCAGCACTTGGATAGCTCTCCTTTCTCTTTGGGTTTTACTTTTCAGTAGGAGGAAGTTGCTGTGTCCCTGTGCAAACTGCTACTTTACACCTGCCTTTGGGCACTAAAGATTTAATTGCATGCTCTCTCCCTCCCCCCTTTCTATAAATTTGATTTCTTTTCTCTGGAGCGGGCAATATTTAAATATTAATGCTTGCCTCTAATTGCTCTGTAAGAAGAACTGTGGATTCAAGGGGAGTAGTCCTTGGTGGCACCGGGGGTGAAGGGAGCGGCTGACATGCCAGTTAATTTTGTTTTCTCAGGGACTGTTTGTGGAAGAGTAATGTTTGTATATTTCTAGTAGCATTTGCACAGCCCTAAGGAGAGGGGAGGACTGGTGCAGGTCTGTGCGTGTGGAAACACCCACAGCCCCCAAAGAGCAAATGGGTATGAGCTAGATTTGCTCTGGGGGAGGTGTGTGCATGTGCATGTATATCCTCTTTCACTATCTCTGACTATTGTTCTCCAGGGAACACCATAAACCTATCAAGGCCTTCTTCATGTGTGCAGAGAGATTGGGGGTGGGGGTGGGGGTCTTACTCCATGGACCTGTTTACTCACTTTGTTAACCTCCATGAAGAAGCACCTCTTGCACTCTTCAGCCTCTGAGTTGTTTAGCCAGGTTGGGCTAGGGGCAAAGCCACATCCTTTTGGGGAGACTGTACTTGCCTAGAAGGCATGTGTTAGGGTATCAGACTCTGTCTGTCTCTGTCTCTGTGTGTGAACTGTTAATATTGTAAGTATTCCCAGTTTTATTTAATGTTTTTGACAATTATTTGCATAGATTACTTGATTATTTGTATACCGTGAATAGTTACGATCGATTGGTGGTGGTGGGAACACCATTAATTCTTCTAGCTGGGGTATGGTTTTATTATTATTGTTGGTATTATTCAGGTTTCTAGCCCCTAAAGTCTATGGGAGGTGAGGTTGGTGGACAGGGTGGCGGTGGGGACTTTCTTCTGGCCCTCCTGTGTGGCGAGTTTGCTGTCTGAATGATTTCTGGCATTTTATGCTTGCTGAATGATTTCTGGCATTTTAATTATTTTAAAATTTTTATTGTAACATAATGACCATTACTAATGACCCATTTGGCATTTTATTGTACTGCATTGTGTACTTTGTTTTAACATGCCATTCACCTCTTTGTAACTCTTAGAAGGGAATAGGGGCTCCCTAACAACTCTCATTATCTTTAACAAGCTACAGTTCCCAGGATTCTTTGGGGGAAGCCGTAACTGTTTAAAGTGGTACGATACTGCTTGAAATGTGTAGCACAAAGATGAGCCTTTTTAAAAAAAAAATTAAAAATTAAAATGTTAAGTTCAAAAATTTGTTTTTGTTCTTCTTTATATATGTTGGTGGTGAGAGGACAGAAACTTGCATCCTCTGATACTGAATTTTGCACCTTGCTCTGCACCCATGGAGAGCTGTAGAAGCCCCCACCAACCTCAAGCAAAACAGGGAATGGGTTGAATGGGGTTGCAAAAAAAGAAAAAAAGGAAAATCTCCATTGCCTTTCATTCCAGCCTGCAGCCTGCACTGTATGCTGGCTGGCTTTGTGCAGGTAGCAGAGGGTTAATTCATGCTCCCCTGCCCCCTGCCCTCCCACTTTTGTTATGGCCAGGCTGGCTGGCGGCTTCCTCTTAATAAAGTAAACTCTGGCGTGTCTGTCACCTGCTCCAGGCAGTGGCGGCAGTTGCTCCTGCTCCTGCTCTGTAGTTGTGCCAAGTGGCAGACAGGCAACTTTGTGCTTGCTTGCAAGGTTGGTGGCGGCTGCTCTTAACTCCCTCCCTCCTTTCCTGCTTGGAACAGTTGCCCTGGGGCAGCATGACCTTAGCAGGTGTTTCTCAGGGAGCGAGCCTTGGAGCCTGTTGCCACACGTCAGGCAGTCAGGCAGCAGCAGTGAGACGCTTTCTGACTTGCGCACTCTCTCTGACTTGCAGGAATCCAGCAGCACAGTGCTTTGCCCGCCTCCAGCACCGTGTGTGTGTGTGTGTGTGTGTGTGTGTGTGTGTGTGTGTCTTCCTCCTCTGTGCCAAGGTGGCACAAAGCCCAGCCTGGTGTGGCAAGGCCAAGACCAGCAGCCAGGCTCCTCTCTTGCCCTTGGCTTCCTTCCATTTTGATATCATACCAGAGAATGCTGGGCTGTGAATCTGTTATCTGCAAGGGCAGGACCAGATCCAATGCTTGAGCCTCAATCTCTAGCTTTTAGGGCAGAGCCCTGCTTGTCGCTGCATGTGTGTGAGAGAGGTCCCCTCCAGCCCAACACCATCCTCTGATGCCAGTGTCAAACTTGGGGGTATCTTGAGTTAGCTAAATGCCTCAGGTTTTCCCCAACACATTAAGAACATAAGAAGAGCCTTCTGGATCACGCCACAGTGACCCATCAAGTGCAGTAATCTGTTCTCACAGTGGCCAGTCAGATGCCTGTGAGAAACCAGCAAGCAGGATTCAAACACAAGAGCACCGTCTCCTCCTGTGGTTTCCAACAACTGGTATTCCAAAGCATTGCTGCCTCCAACTGGTGGGAGAGCATAGCCATTGTGACCAGAAGCCATCAGTATCCCTTTCCTCCATGAATGTGTCTATGAGGTCCATAGCTGAACTATGCACTGCATGAAGTACTTTCTTTTATCTGTCCTGAATCTTCCACGTTGCATAGGATCAGGAGATAACTCGCTTATGCTTGTTTGCTTGCATAAGGCCCCCATAGTTCCTTGTTTAATCTGACCCCTTTAACAAGGCAGGCTATTCTGTAATCCAGTTAACACTAACCCATTCTTACATTATGTGGATTTGTGCGTAACACAGTGACATAGTAGAACTTTAAAACAGTCATGTAAATTTTTATGCTTCTTAGCGACCTAGTACAAACTTAACATGTTAGATCCAAGTTTTCCCCCCAAGGTGGTTGTTATAAATTGTTTCTTTTATTGTACCAACCTCCTCCTTCCAGAATGGTTTCTCCAGGACCCACTGGTGCTCTGGGTAACAGCTACTTACACTGAAGCTTTGAGCCTCTTGCCTGGTTTTAGGCAGTGCTGAGTTGGATATGGTCAAAGCATCTCCTGGCTTACGGCAAGATTTCCACATGCTTGCTTGTGGGTACTTATCCCCCTGCCCCTGACTGGGAAGAGACAAGCAAGTCTTGCTTCCTAGCTCGCATTGACCTTGAGGTGAGGTTCTAGAGAGTGCTATGGATAGGCTTGAGCTAGAGAGGCAACTCTCTGCAAGCCCAGCAATGCTAGTTGGGGCTAACTGGGAGCAGTTAACCTATCCCCCTTTGTTTGGAACCTGTTGAGCCCAGTCAGGCTTTTCTTGCTCCCAAAGGCTACTGTGCAAGGTGGCTAAATTATGTCGCAAGAGTGAAACTGGCATGATGGCTTTGCCTGTTCACCAGGCTCAAAAGGAGGGCAGCTCCACTCTGTGGCTTTTGACTCTGTGCCCAAGGGAATTGGCTGACATAAGGTTTTCTTTGAAGCGACTCTTGAGCTGCAGGATTTGTGTGTACGTATCCTGCCTGGCAGGTGCTTTTCTGAGAGCTTAGGGCAGGCTTCCTTAACCTCAGCCTTCCAGATGTTTTGAGACTACAATTCCCATCATCCCTGACCACTGGTCCTGCTAGCTAGGGATCATGGGAGTTGTAGGCCAAAAACATCTGGAGGGCCGAGGTTGAGGAAGCCTGGCTTAGGGGAAGGGTTTGGCGGTTGCCTTTCAGAAGCAGAGGAAAAAAACTGAAGGGAGAAGGAGACACTGTGTCTGGGTTGTACCAGGCAAACAAGCTCTGCATATAGAAATCTATTGTGTCAGGGAAAAGAGTAGGCCTGAGCCATCTTCTCTGACTTGCTAGGGTGTGTGGTTTTTTTATGTGCTCACTTGAATTCCTACCTGTAGGCTGAAACAATACTGCCCAGAAATGTTGGCTCTGCCAACTCATTCATTCATTCATTCATTCATTCATTCTGACTTTCCTCCCAAAGGAACTCTGGTTCTCATAACCACCCATTCTCTCATTGAGTTGCTCAAAGTTTCACTTTTCTCCCTCTCGTAAGTGCATGTTTTTGGAAGCTGGGTGTTCAAAATTGTGGGCTGGTAATTACTCTGGGTTAATTGCCGATGTACAAGGGTATGTTGAATAGCTGCATTACTTCTCACTCCTGTTTTCCAGAACTATGTTTATAGGGCAGGCTGCAAGGATTTCTTAGAGCACCCACATCTTTTTACCTCTCCTGTGAGAGGGAAATTATATTTAATGCCTCTCTAGGTGGATTTCAAAAGAGCTTAAAACTCACCCCAGTATGTTAATGGAAATGGCTGGGAGTACCCCCTGTTGGTGGAGCCTTGCAGTGCAGCACTCATAGTCTGTGGTGGCACACAAATGGTGAGGAGACCTTATCACAGGAGGTATAGATGGTTATCAAGGAAGGCCATCTGCCAAGGATGCTTTAGCTGAAATTCCTGCATTGCAGAGGGTTGGACTAGAAGACCCTCAGGATCTCTTCCAACTCTACAATTCTATGATTCTAAGTTACACTAAGCTTCAACATTTAAAAAATGTTTTGATGCTTCTGTTTGATTATTGTTGGTGATTTATAAGGGGCTGGAGTAACTCCCCTATGATGAAAGATTATGATATTTGGAACTTTGTAGTTTAGGGGGAAATTCAAATATCAGAAGAATGTGATTGGGGTTTATAAAATGATGCCTGGTGTGGAGAAAGATGACAGGGGGTGGGATATTTCTTCCTCTCTCATACTAGAACTCAGGGATATCCAATGAAGCTGAATGTTGGGAGATTCAGGGCAGACAAGGAAGGACTGAAATTTGCTCTCACAAGAGGTGTGGTGATGGCTAGCCACTTGGAAGACTTAAAAGAGGATTAGACAAATTCATGGTGGCTAAGGGTGTCAAGGGTTGCTGACCACGATGGCTGAGCTCAGCCTCCACTGTCTGAGACAGTATGCCCCTGAGTGCCAATGACTGGGAATTGCAAGTTGGGAGAGTGCTATTGTGCTTAGTTCCTCCTTGTGGGCTTCCAACAGGATGCTTGACTAGAAGGGCCTTTGGCCTCAACCTGCTGCTCTTAATATTGTGGTTTATTTTGATGGTTATTTTATTATATTGTGTGCAAAGTATAAATGTGGTAAATAATTAAGCACTAGGAAAAATAATAATAAGTGAAGTTGTTGGCATTGCTTGTCTTGGGAGACAATGGATGAGTGCACCATTGGGGGTGAAATCAAGCAGCTAGAGCAGGGGTTGGCAAACTAAGGCCCAGGGGCTGGATGCGGCCCACCTGGCTCGTTAATCTGGCCCGCGAACCTTGCGGACCCTGCCGCCTGCTCAGCCAGTCCCCATGCTAAACCGGCACGGCTCAGAGGCCTTGCTGTGCGGCGACTGGCTTCCGCGACGCTGGCATGGCTTTGGATTGGCTGCAGGAAGCTCCAGACGCCTCTGGGCGACGCCCCTTCCTTCCTGCTAAGGTGGCCGCATATGGCCAAGAGCCAAGCAGGAGGAAGTGGCGGCGGCGGAGAGACTGCCTCTGCCGCCCAGGCCAGCAGCACGGGCTCTGCGAACCGCGGACCCCTGGCCAAGGCAGAGGACAATGAAGACGAGGCGTCATCGGTTGCATCAGCGTGAGTGGTGACGGCAGGGTCCTTTCAGGAGAGGGGGTGCTTTTGGGAGAGGATGGGTCCGGCCCCCCACAAGGTCTGAGGGACAGTGGACCTCCCCCCTCCTAAAAAAGTTTGTTGACCCCTACGCTAGAGCTTTATAGTGCCTGCTGTGGCTGTAGAGACCAATACAGGCGAGACATGTTTTGTTGCAACTGGGCAGATAACTCTGTCAGGTTGTGCTGCTGCAGATGAACCATGGCTGCTGCTGCTGCTGCTGCTGCTGATAGCGTCTTACAGTATTAATGTCTGTATAACAGAGAACCCCAAAGGTTAAAATAGCAAGTGATGAGTCAGGAAGGGTGAGCTTTGTTCAGTCTACATTTTGGAGGTCCTGTTGAGATGGCAACAGTCCACCTATGCTCCCTATGTGGGACAGGGCCACAGCTAAAGTCAACCACACTGCTTGTGAACTGAGCCAGGCCTGGCTGTGGATCTGCACCATTTGTTTGTTCTCGCTTGGTGTTTCTTAATGCAAAAGTGGGGCTTCCGCAAATGTTCAGGACTGATGGATGGCCAATCTTGTGTTCTTTATAGCCTACAAAGCTGTTGCGATAATTACCCACTGAGTGGGCTGGCAACATCTAGCTTGCAGCTTGGAGGGGAGAATTGGCGTGGGGTGGGGCAGATGACATTGTGGTCCCACCTGGGTCTTAATTTTCTGAGCTGGGTTTTGTTTCTGCCGTATAACAAGCTGACAGCCCTGGGGTCAAGCTGCAGATTCATAACTTGGCCGCGAGACATTTCGGAACAATAAAGGTGTCTGGCGTGTGATCAGGTCGTTTTTTATCCTAGGCCTTTCTCCAGCCTTTCTTCCCTCCCCCTCCCCTCTAGATCTGGATTTACTGCAGGGAGAATATTTTAACATGCCCTGAAGCTAGATGCCAATGCTGAACACACACACACACACACACACACACACACACACACACACACTCTCTTTCTGGCTCTTTCTCTCGCTCTCTTCTCCCCCCTCTCCGCTTATCTGTCCCTCCTCTCCCTGCTCAGCCCCTGAGCTGAAATGTTTACCTCCCAACTCCTCTGACAGTCCAAGCCGTCTTGTGAAGCAGGGGTTATTGAACTGCGAATGTTATGACATTACATTCTTGTGTCTGTGCTTTCAAGATGTGCGACGCATCCAGAATGATAAGCGAGCTCTTGCTGACTTTAAGGCTGCCTTTTTCCCTTTTCCCTACCCTCTCCCTTCCTCTCCCTGCTTTATTCCTCCCCTGACTCACATCTACATTCTTCATCCTCCAGGGGAAACTGATAACATTCCCCAGCATTTCAGGTCCCTTTTGCTTCTTGTTTCTTGCCAAAAGCTGGAGAAGCGAAGCAGCAGGTCAGGGAGGAAAAAGAGTTCAGAAGCAAAATATCTCACCATGCAGGCTTGAAAGCTGGCGGGTCTCAGATCCTGTGCCTGTAGTTTTCTTTACTGACTCTTAAAGGAGAAAGTCTTCCTCACTTTTTTTTGGTCTCAGTTTTCCTGTCTTCATAATGGGATTATTCAGGTTCAGCTGGTTATGGTTTTGGAAGCTGAATAATAACCTGTGGTTTAAATGAGGCTGAGTGTACTGGATGTTGCCAAAGGGCCCAGGAAGCAGTGGTGTAGTCCAAGAAATGATTCCCCAGCATTCTCTGCTGTGTGTGATGTTTGCAAGGAGGCAAGGCGGTATACAGTGGTACCTCGGGTTAAGTACTTAATTCGTTCCGGAGGTCTGTTCTTAACCTGAAACTGTTCTTAACCTGAAGCACCACTTTAGCTAATGGGGCCTCCTGCTACCGCTGCGCCGCCGGAGCACGATTTCTGTTCTCATCCTGAAGCAGAGTTCTTAACCTGAAGCACTATTTCTGGGTTGGCGGAGTCTGTAACCTGAAGCGTATGTAACCCGAGGTACCACTGTATCTTGGACACTGTGTGCAGCTCGCATCTGAGTGCTCTTTGAAATGGATGGAGAAGATGTAGCGCTCTTAGAGATGGGAAGATCTGGAAAAAATGGGGGCTGGTTTTTTTTCCTGGAGTCCCCCCCCACCCCCAATTCCTCTGAGCTATCACATCTCTGGGCTCTCCTGGTGCGATTGGACTACAACTCCCATCATTAATGCTTTTGAATACCAGTTGCTAGAAATCCCAGGAAAGGAGAGTGCTCTTGTGCCCAAATCCTGCTTGTAAGTTTCCTTATGGGGCAGCTGGTTGGCCACTGTGAGAACAAGATGCTGGACTAGATTGGGCCATTGGCCTGAAGCAGCAGGCTTTTTTATGTTTTTATCCCTGGCCATTGGGAATGCTAGCTGCTGGGAGTTGGAGCCTCACAGCATCTGTATGCCCACAGTATTGCTGTTGGCTGTAGTAACTTTATGTATTATGTAGCTTATAAAAGTTGTTTTCATGTTACCTATTATTGGCATCTCTCTGATTGCGCAAGGATGAAACAGTAGGACCCCCCGAAGTTGTTGGTTTTTGTTGTTGTTAGTAAATATCTATAGTTGAAGAGATCAAGGCTTCTGTCTCTTCACTTCCTGTGCCTCCCCTTAATGCTTCCTCATGGTGGGTGCACACCTGACAGAGACTGGTTTGAGCTGTGTTTTCTGACCTAGCTAGGCTTTCTGTGTCGAATACAGAGGTTTTGTGCTTTTGACACCTTTTTAAAATATTTCTGAGGCCTCCGGCTTTTGAATATCTTTTCTACCCACAGGGGACAGGTTGGCTAACAGCGGTTGTGGCACCTTCTTTTTTGGTGCCTTTGGACAGTCACTGTCTTTCACAACTTGAACTACCGTATTTTTCGCCCCATAGGACGCACCGGCCCATAGGACGTACCAAGTTTTTTTGGGGGGAAATAAAGGGAAAAAAAATTATTCCCCCCCCCCAGGCGCTTGTGGGGCCGGCAGCAGGGAGAAGCGCTCTTCTCCCCGCCGCCCGCCTGCAGACCAGGTCCAGGGACAGCGGGAAGATGCACTGCGCCTCCCAGCTGTCCCCGGAGCTTGCGGGGCAGGCAGCGGGGAGAAGCGCTCTTCTCCCCGCCACCCTCCTGCAGACCAGGTCC
Source organism: Podarcis filfolensis (assembly GCF_964270895.1). Lineage (NCBI taxonomy): Eukaryota > Metazoa > Chordata > Lepidosauria > Squamata > Lacertidae > Podarcis > Podarcis filfolensis. The sequence continues at coordinate 39,704,554 of NC_139611.1, read as the reverse complement.
GGGGACAGCGGGAAGACGCGCTGCGCCTCCCCACTGTCCCCGGAGCTTGTGGGGCTGGCAGCGGGGAGAAGCGCTCTTCTCCCCGCTGCCCGCCTGCAGACCAGGTCCGGGGACAGCGGGAAGACGCGCTGCGCCTCCCCGCTGTCCCCGGAGCTTGCTGGGCTGGCGGCGGGGAGAAGCACGCGTCTCCCCGCCGTCAGCCCCCAAACCACATCGGGAGACAGCGGGATGGCGGCATTCCGCCTCCCCGCTGTCCCCCGACCTTGTGGGGCTGGCGCAGCGGCTCTCCTGAAGCCTGGAGAGCGAGAGGGGTTGGTGCGCACTGACCCCTCTCGCTCTACAGGCTTCAGCGAAAGCCTGCATTCACCCCATAGGACACACACACATTTCCCCTTCATTTTTGGAGGGGAAAAAGTGCGTCCTATAGGGCGAAAAATACGGTACCTCCCAGAGTGATGAGGATAAAATGGAGCAGGGAAGAAGTATGTACGGCACCATGAGCTCTTTGGATAAAAGATGGGATATAAATGTAATGATAATAATGCCCCAGGACGTCCATTTGATTAAGAATGGTCAAAAGGCTGGAGCAACTCCCCTGAGATGAAATATTACATCATTTGGGGCTTTCAAGTTCAGAAACAATGCAAGTAAAATTATGCATGGTGTGGATAAAGGGAGGTTTTCTCTTCCTCTTTCATGATACTAGAAGTTGGGGACATCCATTGAAATGGAATGTTGGAAGATTCAGGATGGACAAAAGAAAGTACTTATTCAGGTAGTGCATAATTACAATTAGGATATTCACTCCCCCAGGAGGCAGTGATGGCCACCAACTTGGATAGCTTTAAAAGAAGATTAGACAAATGCATGGCAGATAGGGTTGTCATTGGCTATTAGTCATGGCATGCTACTTTCTCCCTCCACTGTCAGAGGCACTATACCCTTGAATACCAGTTAGGGGTTTGCACTTGGGACCTGCTGATGAGATTCCCAGAGGCATATGGTTGGCCACTGTGAGGACAGGATGTTGGACTAGATGGGCCTTTGGCCTGATCCAACAGAGTCCTAATTTGTCAAATAATTTTCTGGTCCTAGGAAAATGATTAGTCAAGGAGGGGCCAGTCAACTATGCCTCCACTAGAGGGCAGCAGCATTCTTAGCTGTAGGTAAGTTAAGTGAGATGCCTTTGAGATGCAAATGACTCCAAATCACCAAGGTTCTTTTGTGTAGGATTTAACCTTTTGAATTTGCCAGCTGTGGTGGCATTTCTGGGACCGGGCAGGAGGAGGTGTCACCTCCATATTTGATACACAGTGCATCTAATATTCTGTGGGGAAGGAGCACAAGTGAAGGGGAACATACATGTGCATGCTTGATGCATGAGTTGGGTGTGAGGCAATATGGAGCCTGGGGTGGGAGGTGTTGCAAGGAAACTGGCCAATTTGTTATACAAAGCCAGAAATGATCACCAAGAGTAGGTGGATGTGCTGGGAAGCCCCCCCCCCTTTTGCTATGTTCCCTCTATTTTTGTCATGTTGAGATGACAAATGAATTAAATTGCTTCATAAATGTAGGCTTGCTCTGGCTTGTACTGGATCCCTTTCTGATGACCCCCCCCCTTTTGTTCCTTGATATGATCACCACTTAGTCTCTCTTTAAGAGCAGGGAGGTGGGTATCTGAGGGAGCCTGCAGAGGATCTTCCCCAATCATCTTTGACAAGCCACAGGGCTGGCTTCGATGGCTAACACGAACCATCTGTGTGCATGTGTGTAAAGGGGAAAGTGGAGAAAGAGAGAGGGAAGAGTGCAAGAAAGGAAAATTGGCTGGTGGGGGAAGTGTTGCAGAAAGGGGTGGGCGGAAAAGGATCAGAGACCAAGAGGAGAAAGAAAAAAGAGGTCAAGTCCTGGGAAATTAAACGTTCATAAATGTCGGGCCAAGCACTCTGGGAAAGTAGGCCAGAACCATTAAATCTCATTAAAGTTTCATACCTATCAGTGGCACTTCAGGCAGGCCTTGGACATTGCTTTAATTTGATGGGTGTTAAGGGAGAATTATCAAATAATTGTGGCAGCTGGGGACTCGCTTTTATCACATTACGTGGAAAGTACTCGCAGCTTTGTAGCATACATCAAAACTGGCTCCGGCAAGGTGTTATTGTTCTAAGGGTGAGTGGGTTTTCACAGAACCCTTCCGCTTCCTCCTCTTCTCTCCCTCACCCTGACTGAACACTCACAGGTTTGGCTGGAGTGCAAGTCTATTCTGGCAGTCGTGGGGGTTGTTGCTTGCTGTTCACCCAGAGCTGAGTTTAAAGGTGAACAACTGGTGGGAAGGAGTGAGTAGTGGAGGCTGGTTCATGATTAGGTCAAGTGGAGCGATACCCCACCATCCTCAGCCCTGCTCTCAGCTAGCCCCCACTTGCTGGGAGCTACAGGGGCCTAGGACTTAGCCTGGTGAACTCATTGGGATCATGGTGTGTCCAGGCCCTGGAGTCCTCCCCAGGCAGGACACAGTGAGAATAAGGGTGGGCGGTGTAATTATTATAATATAATATAATATAATATAATATAATATAATATAATATAATATTTATACCCCACCCATCTGGCTGGGTTTCTCCAACCGCTCTGTGTGGGGGGTTTGGGATAAGTGGAGGTAAGTCGGTCTAATATTGTCTGTACCATCTCCAACCTGGTAGCTCCCTTCAGACCTAGCCATCATAGCCAAAGGTTGGACATAATGGGAGTCGTAGTTCAGCAAGCCATCTGGAAGGTAATAGTTTGGGGAAGGCTGGCTTATGCTGAGATGCTTCCAGATGGGATCTTAATGTTGCCAATATGTTGTTCATGTATCACAAACAGGACATTGGCAACAGCTTTCTTTTTTTAACTTACTGGATTTCCCCATAAATGGTTGTTGAAAGTGTTGGAATGCAACTTGTATTGAAGACTGGTGGGTCTACATAGGGAGGAAGCAGAGAGAGATAGAGAGGAATTGCCATACTTCCCAGACTGCCCTTTTTCTGTGCTGAGCTTCTTGCCTACTCATCCCATCTTTACCTTGGGAAAAGAGACATTTTTTGTATGTGTTTTCTGATGAGAACAAAGAGCTGGTATGACTTTGTGGCTCCACCTTTAGTTAGTTAGAGCTAGGAACTTTAATATCAAGTATGAATGTATCTAATAAGCTTAGCTTTCTTATTTTCCTGAACTCGCGAATCTCAGTGTGATTACATCCAAAGGTAAAGTGTGCTCATCCAGCAGGAATTTGGTGCTTAGTTCAACTTCTGCTGATGTGTTTAAACTCCAGGCACCATCAATGGTAAATCCAGCTTAAATGAGGGGTGGGGGGAACTACAGGCAGGGATTTTTATGACAACGATGTCATGTGGACACTGTGGAAAACATAAATGCACAAGAAGCACTGATTCCACAATTAAACACCCATCTGGAAACCCCTTGAGTGGCCAGTGGCTCCTCTCCTCGGGCTGCATTCTGGTTTGGCTGTCTTGAGCCCTGCCCTGCCCTGCTTCCTAATAAAAGGACCAGGCTGGACTAAGACAGCCCTTTTATCCCTTCCCTGTGGTGTGTAATATTCTGCAAATACAGAGAGCAGAAGCAGTTCCCTATGTTTCAACAGCATGTGTGTCGGGTAGTTGATGTTGTGGGGTTTTTTTTTGGGCGGGGGCGGGGCAGGATCTCTGCACCTTGAAGTGGTTCTTCCTTTTCTCTCTTCCCCCATTTGTCATCCCCTGGAGAAGTCTGAACAAATTGAGGCAGGCTCCTGTCGCTCCTTAAATGCTGATGCTGAAGCTGCCAGTGGGGGGAATGGCTGACACATCTGGAAGGCCTTTAAAGCGCAGCAAAGCAAATTGCAGCCTGGAGCAACTGCGGTGGCCACGTGATGAGCTCCTGGCTGCAGATGGCCAGCTTGCCTGCTGGCTTTTATAGCATTTCCCAGCATGGAAAAAGAGGCTTTTGCCCTCCACTTCATTTTTGTTTTCTCTGTTTTCTCTAAAGGGGTAAAGGCAGGGCGGGGGCCATAAAATCTAAAATCCTATTCTAGTCTTAAGGAGCTGCATTTTTTTCATGGTCAGATCAGTGGCCCATTTTAAGCTAGTTGGTCTGTTATGACTGACGGTGACTGTTCAAGATCTTTCCATCCTCTGCCCTCAGAAATCCAGGGGGTTTAACCTGTCACCTTTTATTCATGCATCACATTCATTCTTGCGCTGAGTATTGGTAACCTAAATTTATAAATCTGAATTGAGGTCTCTCCCTGCCTCACCTCGGTTAAACATATGTCCTTTTTGGCATGCTGTGTTGGGCTTCTGAGATCCAGGTGTTCAAGAGAGATCTCAGGTTAAATCATAGGCATCATCAGTGGAGAAGGTAGTAGGAATGATCTCTCCTCCTCTCTCTCTGCCTGAGGCTTTGGCCTGGACTAGAGGAACAAATGGAGGTCAGGGATAAGCAGATGAGAAAGAGATGGGACTATATAGAATGCCCTGCGGCAGGCTTCCCCAGCCCTGGTACCAGTCTGTCCCAGATGCACCCAACCAGGCCAGTGGTCAGGGAATTTAGTTGTACTCCAGCAACACCTGAGGGCCCAAGGGCCCCCATCCCTGATCTAGGAAGCATGCAAGAGATGGATGAATGTCTCTGTTCCCCCAAAGGCATTCCTTTGGGGTGACTTAGAGCCCTTCAGGTGTTTCTGGACTCCCAGCCACCCCAGCCACCATGGTCAGGGTTGATGGGAGCTGCAGTCCAGCAACATCTGTAGGGCATCAGGCTGGAGAAAGATCCTCTGAGTGTAAGGTTGTAACCCATCCCCTGTCACTAACCCTCCCAATGCTGCTAAGATTACATTTGGCTCTTCCCCTTAAAAAAGAAAAGTGCACCACCCCCAAAGTTTTCTTTTTTTGTGAAGGTGGGGCTAGTGAAGGAAGATGAAATGGACAGCAGAGCTGCGATCAGTGGGAGGGCCTCCTGGAAATGTCCCTAATAAGCCTTGTCCTGTTTTTGGGTACCAACAACACCCCTGCGGTGGAGTTCTGTGCATTACTTTTTTCTCACACACTCTGTTCCCTGCGCATTTGGTTTAGCACTAAATCACACAACTGGCAGTGTGATTAGCTGCCATCTGGACACGCCTCTAATTGCAGCCGGAGCATCCAAGTCTGAAGATGAGTTGCTTTAAAAAAAACACCTTAATATATTTATGATTTTCAGTTTTATACATTTCAATAATCTTACAATCGTTTTAACATTTCAAAACTCGACTTCCTTCCCCCTCTTTCTGCGGTTCCTTAAATTTATATTTTCTGCATATTCCAAATTAACTTAATTTTCTCATTAATTCATCTGCTTTCATCTACATCTACATTCATCTACATATACTCTTATAAAGCTACAGGTTGTTGCAATAATCCTCCCAATGTTCTTATCTGTGTACAGTTTATTTATAGTTTATTTATTTATTTATTTCACATATATTATTAATATAGCTGCCAAACAGACTGGCAGACTGAAATCCAAATGGGGCTTGGGAGAGCTTAGCTGCCATGCAATGGTACCTTGCAAGGTGAGGATACTGCTAAGCCAGCCTCTCTCCCCCCCCCATACACCTGGTGCCCTCCAGATGGGCTTGATGGGAGTAGTGGTCCAAGACATATGGAATGCACTAGGTTTGGGAAAGCTGATCTAAGTTTCCTTGACCCTGTTAGGAGAGTTTCTCTTTTTAGAAGTCTGCATCAGCTGCCTTGCACTTGGTGGGAGACGTTTTGGTTTTGTTACCCATTGAGATTTCTGAACTTGACTGTGCTGAAGGCGAGCTTGCAGGTAACATTCATGGCTGGATTTCTGTATGCACTACATGTTTCTCCTAACTCATTTTCCTGCTATGAGATTTTCTGTGGAACTTTTTGTGTTGATTTCCAAACTTGCCTTGACTTGAGACAGTTAAAAAAGCACAAGAGGATAACATGCGTCTGGTGCCCTCATGGTTTTTTCAGTGGATGTTTGAGCTGACCCTTGTTGGAACATCCCCCCCCTTTCTCTTTACAAGTAATAAGCTCCACTTTATTGAGGATTAGTGCCGAGTTGCTTGCTTGCTTTTATGAGATGATGGGACGTAAGGTTGTGTGTTGTTGAAAAGACAGGGCCAAGGGGAAGGGAGTGGAGCTGAGGTCTTATGAATTATTCACTCTCCCCTGATTTCGCGTTATTCTCTCCCCGATACTTTTACAACCTGTCTGTAAATAAAAACATTCTCCATTATTTATAGGGACGGGCCTGAGCCTGTGTGTGGGATTTACTGTGGCTGTTACTAAGGGGCCCTGGTGTTGCTTTAATGGGGCAGGGGAGGAGAGGGGTGTACGAAAGGGTGGTGGTTTAGAGAAGTGCCTCCTTTGTAAAAGGGATGCTCTCAGACTTTGGCTTCTGCACATTTGAAGGCTGGACAAGGAAAAGTCAGTAGGAGAGACAACCAGTTTGTGGTTTTATAGGCACCATACATTTAAAGCACACTTCCATCACACACTCTGAAGGATTCTGGGAACCATTATTTATCCCTCACAAAGCTATAGTACCTGACACCCTTAACAGACTATAGTTCCCAGGAGTATTGGGAGGAAGTCATATGCTTTACATGTATGGTGTGTATGCAGCCTGAATCGTAGCAGGTAGCAACTTTTTCTTTGACTCTTTCTTTCATATCTGGTGTTTTTTTTAGCTCAGTTTGAAGTGTGGAACATAACTTTTTAAACCCCTTCATGTCCTAGTGTCAGGATACCTTAAGCACCACCTTCTCCCCTCTGAACTTGCTCACACTTTGAGATTGGCTTCATGGGACCTTAACTTCATGGAGCAGGGGTGTCCCCCTCCTCGATGTTGTTGGACTCCCAATTCTCAGCCGTCCCAGCAGCCAGCATGGCCAATAGTTAGGAATGAAGGGAGTTGCAGTCTAATGACATATGGAGGGCCAAAGGTTCCCTACCCTTCTCTAAGTGGTAAGGTAGGTAGGTAGAAAAGGTGGGGGCACCAAAACTGTGGCATGTCTTCACCATTGAGATCTGTCTGACTCTGCATTCTGGTGGATTAGGCAGGCTTCTAATCTAATAGACGTGACACAAGAGGGAAAAGGGAAAGGGAAGTTAGAAGGAAAGTGGGCAACCCCAGGCACTAGTTTTTAAAGTTGCATAGTCATTCTAATAAGGAACAGTTTGCATGGAAACAGTTAAGGAGGAGAGGAGCCAAATGGTCCATCAACAGAGCCCATCAAACAGGCCTTATTTCCACTTTCCCTTTGCTGCAAGCAGGTGGAATGGCTGTTTCTGTGGAAGTTTTGAATTTGTGATTTAATTTCCACTTAATGATTGTGGACACCCTTCATATTTGCATGCTTTTTAAGGTATGTATTTTCTTTAAGGAAATCAAGTTACACACGGGTTATGTTAAATAGGCTTTCTGCTGTTTTGCTATTTATTTTTGCTGCTTTTGCAATATAATATCTAAATCTGCTTTTGTTTTTTGTTTTTTAAAGATATTTATTGAAGTTTCACAAAAACATAAGTTTACAAAATGAAAAAAGGTCATATAATAAGAAAAAGATACAAAAAAAAGAACATAGAGAAATACATGAAAAAGAAAAAAGATGAATAAAAATACAAAATACAAAAGACAAATAGCTAAAAAAAGAATTAAAAACAAATCCGTTTTTTGTAACTTTGAACTCATTAGCTTATTTCCTTGGCCTCCTCACACCTCCCCTTTTTATATTCCCATTTAAATAATCAAATCAGCAAATCCTTACCCGCTTTTATTTATCTTAACTCTGTATCTTAACATATTATAACTCTATATTTTCATCCATTATCAATTCATTTTTGCATATTCTTATTAACTTTGTTGCTAATGCCACTTATTTTCAATCCAACATCATTTTAACATTCATTAATTTTGCAGTATTTCTGAAGATAGTCTTTAAATTTCTTCCAGTCTTCTTCCACCAACTCTTCTCCCAGGTCTCGGATTCTGCCAGTCATTTCCGCCAATTCCATATAATCCGTCACCTTCATCTGCCACTCTTCCAGGGTGGGTAGCTCTTGTGTCTGGATTGGTTAGCGGGCATTCTGAAAAAGCTCTTGCCTGGTTTAGAAATATTTCTAGTTTCCAATTAAGATGCCTGAGTGTTCTAACACCCCCCGCCGTAACTTCAGATGTAAAATACTTCACTTCTGTGTGATTCACACAGGAGAGTTTTAACTATTGTGTTTTTCCTCTGTGCTGGGTAGACAGTCAGGGCCTGGCTGGCGTCTTTTCTAATGCATGCCTGACTAAGGCTTGGGTTTCCCTTCCACACCCTTCCCCGCTAAAATCCATGTCATGTATCCATCTAGGTGGTTTCTCTTTGAGGGGTCTATTTTGGGGCATTCCCGGGGGCTGCTTTTAATTTGTGGTTCCTCCTCTGCTTCCTTGAAGCCCCGTAATGGTGTTTAAATAACCCTGAGTGGTAAGGGCTAATGGAAGACTGAATCATTCTACATGGCCCCTGTGGTTAGCCTGTGGCTTTTCTCTCAAGGCATGCTGGGTAAAAGAGATGGCCAGGCTTGGATAGGAGCAGAAATGTGGACATGATAAACTTGAATCTTTTTCAACTGTACAAGTAAGGATGAAACTCTCAGTTTGGTATCCGAGGATGATAATAAAAATAATAAGGGTTCAGAAGGTAATGCTGAAGTTTGCATATGAATTTTTTTTAAAAAGCATGGGGCCTGCACTGTAATGGAGAAGTACAGACTTTAATCAGTTGATGATCAATTTTTATAAAGAAATGACAACACTGTGCTGTGATGAAACTGGTAACACCTCATGGGAAAACTCATCATTCGTTTTCTGTGGAATAGTTTCAAGTGGTTGCATCTTGGCTACTCCATTGTGGTACCATTTCTTTGTTAAAGCAAGTTGTATAATCTCCTAGTTCATTTCTCGTTCAGTCATGCTTCTTTTGTAAAAACTCATGGAGAGCCAGATGCCTTTTGACATTTCAGCATCTATTAGTGCATGCCATCTTCAGACTCGTGGTCTTGAAAAGCCCGTGGTCTGCTGAGATACCCACTTCATCAGGCTCCTTCCTCAACTGTCACCTGGCAGCATCTGACTATGGCAAGGCCTTTCCATCAGCTTTGCTCCAGCAGGCTCCTGCTCGGCTGTCATTTGTGTATATCAACTCTGTCATGCTACAGGAGAGGGAGAGAGGTGAGACTGCAGAGCCTCTCTGTCAGCTCTGCTGAGAGACCAGCAACTTTTGGCTGTTCCTTTTCAAATCATCCCATCCCAGTTCCTCATGAGGACAACTTCCTTTAAAAAACAACAACAGGTAACCAAGGTTTTTTTCCTCCTCTCTCCCAATCCCCTTTCCTTATATGTTGTATCTTTCAGATTGTAAGCCTTTGGGCAGGGGCTGTCTTATCAGTGTCTTTTCAGCTGGATAAAAATGCTGTGAAGGAAAAGCCACAGGTTAGGAAGAATGCTTCTTTTTCCAATGACACCCTGCAGTCCTCAGCACAGCTTCAACAAGAGCCTTGCTTTCACCATGCTACGTCTCCAGCTGTGCAGACACACTAGAGAAGCTGAGGAGCCAGAGAGAGCAGAGCCCTGCTGGTTGGCTTGGCTTGCGGCTTCCTTAAGGTGCTTTCTCTGAGCTTGGCGTTTGACAGCTTTACTGGCATGCGGGCCAGGCTGGAAGCATTGTGGGCTATTTACAGTGTTGAGGCCATGACTTTGTGATCAGACAGTTGACATAAATCCACATGATGGATCAGTTATCACTTCATTGAGCTGGTGGCGGATCCATTGAAGGCTGGGCAATAACATACTGTTTCCTGGCTTTGCCCAGTGCTGGGATACATTAAATACTCTTTATTTATGACCGACTGTTGTTGCACTGTGGGCTGGAGAATGCAGCTTTTGCAACTATCATCTAATTTTATGATGAACATTAAAGCCGGGCCTATAATTTGCACCTTTTTATTCATTAGACATCGGAACAGCCATAAGTCAAGAATGCCCAGGGATTTAGATGCAGATCCAGAAGATAAACTATTGACAAGCCAGATGTATTTTTACATTAGTGTGCCTTTACAATAGTTTATGTGGAGAGTGGAATATAAATTGCATTATTAAATATGAACCGCTCTTGTAACCCACTAGCTTTGCTTCCTGATGGGAAAGGAGCCTGTCTTTTTAAAAGTCATTGGGATGGGGAGCCGACTACTGAATTTCTCAAGGTGATTTCCCCCCCTTCTGCACCCCCCCGCCTCCAAAACCTCTCACTGTACCAGTATTAATTTAAGATTGACCCTTTATTATGGCAGTGAAGTAATTACTGGCAAACAGGAGTTTCCTTCTATCCTTGAAGCTTTCAGCTAACACACACAGCCTGCTGGGTGTCCAGGTAGTCTGCCAGGATAGTTCTGCACCTCAATTGCAAGAACTCCTGTGAGTACTTGGAGCTTTATTGCTTGGGAAAGCTGCCCCATTCCTCCCCATTGAGTTATAGGTCACATGCCATATGCAGCTGGTGACTTACAGGCCTCTGGATCAGGGTGCATCGGCATATTTGCCAGCCCCTAGAATTCTTCACTGCAACACACACACCCAATTTTGAGATGAGGACACTGATGTTCACTTCAATAGATAACATTTTGTGGTATTCCTCCCCATATCTTACTAATCAGGAAAACTTAATTCAACCAGCATTATGCAATACATAAGCAAATTATTTTCAATTTAAGCAGCAACTTTTTGTTCATGGTATGCACAGTTTGCGAGGCTGGGAGGACAGGGAAGATAGAAAGTTGAGATGATAGGTGTGAACTGCAACAAAACTTCGTGATACTCAAATCCCATGAATCTTTCCCCTCAGTGTGTGTGTGTGTGTGTGTGTGTGTGTGTGTCCCTAAGCAACGGCTGGAAGCTGTCTCTTGCAGGCTGTTTTTGCTTAAGTGTCCCCCTCTCCCCTTCTTCTCCACCATAGATGTACACTCCAGATTGCAGTTTTCTATAGCTGTTTTGGGTTAAAACAAAACTCAAATCATTTATTCCTGCCATGGGTTGTCAGGTGAAGTTTGACCTCCATTCCTAAGTGGTTGAGGAAGAATCTCTCTGGTTGTACAGCAGTCTTAACTTGATGGAATGGTGAGGTGGGCTCTCCCTCTCCCTTGGCTGTGGGGCAAGCTGCTGCTCACCTGCTGTCCTGCATCTGCTGCTTGAAGTAGCTTCTGCTTGTCCATTTCCAGCCTCCATCTTTTCTTGTTAGGCAGCTACAGATGCAGGAAGGGAAAAACAAAAGAACCTATTGCCACCCAGAATCTTGTTCATTTATTCGTTTGAATTGTGCTTTTCTCTTGGCTGTATCTGGGATTTCTCCCTTTTCTGTCCTGCTTCAGGGTATAAGGATGCCAGGAGTCAGAGTTCACTTACAGGGTGATCCAGAGAATATGGTCAGGTCAGACAAAACAGGTAAAGTCCAGTAGTAGTCTGAGATTCTGTGCACACAGGGTAGTAAGGTTGTCAGCAAAGAGGCAAGGTAGGTCAAGGAGCTAGAATAAGGAAGTTGTTACCGCATAAGAACATAAGGTGAGCCTGCTGTGTCAGGTCAATGGCCCATCTAGTCCACATTTCTATTCTGTCAGTGGCAAACCAGATGCCGTAATGGGAAGTCTGCAAGAAAGACCTGAGCACAGCAGCCCCCTTCCCACTTGTGGTACTGCTATTCAGAAGCATTACTCTCACCTACAGTGGAGGGAGATCAGTAGTAGCTCTTGGCAGCCTCACCTTCAAAAAGATTCTTTTGAAATCTGTGTAGTTAGATTGCCTGAACCGATCATCATTTGACTAACTGCATTTTGCATCCAGATTGTGTCTTGTCACACCTGTGTTGAGAGGTGTACCACAGTCTGGACCTCACGATGGAGCAATAAGATGCCCACTTGCCAGGCATTCGATGCTCCTGTTCTCTCCCCTCAGCTACCCACCAATAGCCAACCAAGAAGGTGAGTCGGCTCAGATACTTATCTGTGCGTCTCCAGGCATCATTGATATTCCCTTGCTGGTGGCGCCGTCTTTCTTGGAGGGCATTGAGTTTGCACTTAGTATGCAGTTGAAAGTGTGATGATGATGGCTTCTCGGAGATTACAGTAGGGGTGGGTGGGCGGGGGTAGGACAAGTGGGGAGAGAGGAAGAAATGTAAAACAAAATGAGCTGAAGGCCTGGGAGCACACCTGCTTCTCTGCAGCCGCAGCCGCGGCACTGTCTCCCTAGGATAACATTCTGTAATGAGGCCTCTGATGCAGCCATTACTATCAGTTTTATTTGACTCAAGCTCCATGGCTGATGGCTCAGAGCACCAGTGAATAATCGGGGAGCAGGTGCTTTCCTCTGTGTGTGCATTGGTAGGCAGAGAGAGAGCAGAGAAGAGGGTGCACAGTGCACATCCTATCAAGCGCAAGCCTAGAAGACAGGATAAGATGAATTGAGTATATGCTGACCCTCTTCTGGGGTGTGTTCACACAAAAGCTCCTTGCTTTCCTTCTACTCATGGAAGTGAGGCAGGGTTCTACTGCCGCCTTTCAACAGCCTAAGAATCTCTGCAGGATTTGCAAAAGGAATGTCAGTTCATCACACTCTTCCATGAGTTATTGACTTCTGGGTTTGGGAAAGGCAGTGAATATACAGGTTTGGCCAGCCTGCACACTAGTTGTGCGTACCAGCTGTGTATGCACAGCACAGTGGTTCTCTTAAAGGCAGGATAACTACATACATTTTTCTTGGGCTTTTTTGTTTGCTAGCTGGACTTTTAATCCTCTTGCTCCAGGAGACTGCAAACAAATTATTTTTTAATCTCTCTCTCTATATATACCTGTTTTAAAAGTGTGCGCATGCACGCACACACACAAAATTAATTTTAAAAATGAATGCAACAGTTTCAAAAAACATTGCCCCCAAGTGTTGGCGATCAGGCCATGGGTGCAAAACCTGAAGTCTGAACATGCACAGCAGCCTGTGTTCCATTTAGAGCCCTGTGTGGAGCCTGAAATGTTCAGCCTGACATTAACAGCTGATGCCCGGTGGTACGCTAGCCTTTTAGCCTCCCCCTCCCATCATTTCCTTCCTGCTGTGGCCTCAACAGCCCCAGGCAGTGACGGGTTAAATGCTTTTGTTTCTGAGGTAATACAGTTTATATGATGGGCATGAATAAAAGATGATCGTGCCTGGGTAGCTGTCAGGCTTGTGTTTTTCCTCAGTATATAAAGGCTTCTACTGTTGCTTGACAGTAAAAGACTATGTTTGGGAGCCGGGGGGGGGGGATTCTCAAAGGAGCTAAATAAATAAGGGGTGCTTATTTTTACACCAGGAAAGGCTGCTGGGAAGAGAGAAAGGGGCTTGTTTATCTCTCTGAAATCATGGCCTTTGCTGGTGTTTCACTTAGAAAGGATTTGCATGTGTGCTAATCATTCACCTAGCTGGACGCTTTGCCCTTCCCAGTAAGCAGCTATCGTGGTCTTATCAGGACTTGCAAATCCAGTGCAAATATTGGCCCTGTGTGGATGCTTAAATAAAAAAAACAAAGTAAAAGAAGAAGAAACACTACCTGCACAGACACACCCATTGGCATCTGGCCACCAGTGCTTGGGCCAGTGGGTGTTAGCTGGCAGGTGCTGTCCAGGGTGAGACAGCAACTCCCATTTTAGTGGTGTTTCAAAAGATGGTTGCCCCTGCAAGGGAGCCAGTTCTTGTTGGGAAGCACATGGGACATTACAGGCAGAGCTGTGCCATTTGTGTGGGTCCTGAGGAAATATCAGGTCAGTGCTAAAACTGCATTGGAAGTGAGATCATGCTCTGTGGAAGAAGGATATTTAGGTCTGCATCTGTTTAATTGCGTAATTGCAAAAAAAAACCCTGCACCTCGATTTTCATGTGAAGAGGCAAGTGGCCAAAGGGCAAGAGTCAAAGCATGTCTCCAGGTGGCTTTAATTTGACAAAGCAGGTGAATGTTGCTCATGCATAATTCTGCCATCCAGATGTGCAGCTTTCAGCTAGAAGATGTTATGCTTACTGCTTTGTTTTTGAATCCTTAGTGCAGAGGTTTTCAACCTTTTTGAGTCCACGGCTCCCTTGACCAAGTGGCTGGGGAAACCCAGCCAGATGCGTGGGGTATTATTATTATTATTATTATTATTATTATTATTATTATTAATAATAATAATAGACCAATTACACTCTTTCTGTGGCACCCCTGTGGAGCTCAGGAGCCCAGTTACATCACCCCTTGCCTGCAGAGCTGGCAGCCTCTCACCCTTTTTCAAACACCCTCCCTTGAGGAGTGTTCCCTCAGCCTCCTCTCCTCTCCCCTCTCTTTGGGAGTCCTCTAGGCAGCCATAGTTGCCGCCCCTGGTCTCTGAGGTGCCTCCCCTCAGAGAAAGAAAGGTGCCTCCTCACACTGCCCCACAGGGGCCTGGGAAGCACCCCCTGGCCGGCCACAGAGGCACCATTTGCCTGGGGAGCTTGTGGCCCAGGCTGCTGCAACAAACAGCTGTGCAAGCCTTTGGGAGGCAGAGATGCAAGAGGGCATCAGAGGAGGGAGGGAAGAAAAGTGGGAGAGAGGCCAGTGTTGCCTCTGCACCATTGACCATAATTCAGGGCACTCCACTGCCTTAGTGTGTATGTGTGCTTGGTGTGGGGGGAGTTCTCCCTCTGCCATGCTTCCCCCACCCTAATCTTTCTATGCAGCCATGAGAGCTAGAAACTTCTCTGAACAAAAGTAAAAGCTGCATTCCCAAGAAAGCCTCAGAGCCACTCAGAACCAGACCATGAATTATTTGGTGCACCACACAGTTTTCTCCCTGCAGATGAAAAATAAATAAATGAAAAGGTGGGAGAAAGAAAGGTGAGCAGAGAGGCATTGAATGGAATGGTTTGTTTTCTGCAATGGTATGAAAACAGTCCATTGCAATAACCAAATTAGTGGAGGAGTGGCAGCAGAGGAGGCTGTCACCCCTCCACCTTCCTTTCCAGAGCCGAGTGCTCTGTGGGGCTGGAAGAAGTATTTTGTTCAGATTTCTAAAACTGTGGGTTTTATCCTCTTGAGTTTGGGGCACCAAACCAAATAAGACTAAATAATTACTTCATATTTACAGGGGGCAGCATGACTTTTCCAGGCACCCTGTGGAAGTTGATATTGACTCCCACACACACTTTCTGGTCATGAGCATTGCATCTTGGACAGGGTGGGGGAGTGGGACAATCTCATAGCTCTTAAGAAACATAGGAAGCTGCCTTGTACAGAGGAACATTTGGTCCATATATCCCAGTATTATTTCCACTGGCTGGCTGCAGATCCCCAGGGTTTTAAGCAGGAAGTCTTTTCAAGCCCTACCTGGAAATGGCAGGGATAGAACCTGGCGGCTTCTGCATGCAGATGCTCTATCACTGATCTATGACCCCTTTCCCAGAGTTTGCCTTACGTGTGTACCCGAAAGCAGCAAACCAGTCCTACACCTGGTTTGTGCTTGGAATGAAGAAATTGTCATTGGAGTGGGGTGGGGACAATTCTTTGGGCAGCTGACCTCGCTGTGAGCAGGAAAACTCAGCTCTCCATTCCTCTTGCTTTCCCTCTCTCTATGTTATCCCCACCCCCCAGTGCCAAATCCTGGATCCCTCCCGGAGCACTCCAGAGCAGGCTCCGAGTAATTATTCTGAACAGGCTGTGTGCAAACACCTGCTTCGTTTGTCCCTGAGAATCTCTAATCTTCCCTTCCCGCACACTAACAGGCAGTCTGGTTCCGCACGCCTTGCGCAGCCGCCAGATGCTCCCGCCCGTATCCGGCTATCATTTCTCTAGTGGAGTGTAACGGGGAAGAGCGCTGGGTGCCTCTCTCTCCACTTGTCTCTGCGCATCTGTCACTCGCTGCCGCTGCCGTCAGTAGAAAAATCATCACCCCACCGAGTCATGCATATGGAACGTGAGATGGGCAGAATTATTTATACTGGTGCATGTTGGGGTTCTACATTAGGCCCCCTTTTTTTCTTTTTAGGGTCAGGAAAGGCAGCCTTGACATGGAACGTGCCCCCACCCTCTTGCATGCTTCCTGTTCAGCCAGAGAAACAGAGCTTCTGAAACACATTATTTTTAAGGGCCCTCATTCTAAAGTTGGTCAGTTCCATCTCTTTGCTGTGGAGGGGAAATGCAACCCATTTCTTAACGAGTAGCTTCAAGGTTTATGATAGTTTGATTTTCTTGTGTGAGTGTGTGGTTCACCGATGTGTGTTAAATTATTATTTACCGTATTTTTCGCTCTATAGGACGCACTTTTTCCCCTTCAAAAATGAAGGGGAAATGTGTGTGCGTCCTATGGAGCGAAGACGCCATAGCCCTGCGACCCTCTCCCAGCTGGAGAGGTGTCGCGCGGCTATGGCAGGAGCCTCCATAGCCGCGTGTCACCTCTCCACCCGGGAGAGCGTGTGCGGGGCTAAAGCAACCCCCCGCGACCCTCTCCCGGCTGGAGAGGTGACGCGCGCCCATGGCAGGAGCCTCCATAGGCACGCGTCACCTCTCCACCCGGGAGAGCGCGCGCAGGGCTAAAGCAGCCCCCCGCGACCCTCTCCCGGCTGGAGAGGTGACGCGCGCCTATGGCAGGAGCCTCCATAGGCGCGCGTCACCTCTCCACCCGGGAGAGCGCGCGCGGGGCTAAAGCAGCCCCCGGCGACCCTCTCCCGGCTGGAGAGGTGACGCGCGCCTATGGCAGGAGCCTCCATAGGCGCGCGTCACCTCTCCACCCGGGAGAGCACGAGCGGGGCTAAAGCAGCCCCCCGCGACCCTCTCCCGGCTGGAGAGGTGACGCGCGCCTATGGCAGGAGCCTCCATAGGCGTGCGTCACCTCTCCACCCGGGAGAGCGCGCGCGGGGCTAAAGCAGCCCCCCGCGACCCTCTCCCGGCTGGAGAGGTGACGCGCGCCCATGGCAGGAACCTCCATAGGCGCGCGTCACCTCTCCACCCGGGAGAGCGCGCGCGGGGCTAAAGCAGCCCCCCGCGACCCTCTCCCGGCTGGAGAGGTGACACGCGCCCATGGCAGGAACCTCCATAGGCGCGCGTCACCTCTCCACCTGGGAGAGCGCGCGCGGGGCTAAAGAAGCCATAGCCCCGCGACCCTCTCCCAGCTGGAGATGTGACGCGTGACTATGGCAGCAGCCTCTCCGCTGCGCCTTTCCGCTGCTCCCTGACCTGCTCTTTGGGGCTGGTGGTAGGCTTCCCCCCGCCAGCCCCAAAGCGCAGGTCGAAAGGAACCTGAAGCCTGGAGAGCGAGAGGGGTCGGTGCGCACCGACCCCTCTCGCTCTCCAGGCTTCCAAGGTAGCCGCCTGAACGCACCTTAAACGGCACCTTGTTTTAGAGCGGGAAAACAAGAGGGGGAAAATTCTCCTACTCTCTGCGCAGCGCCTCCTGCCACTTCGCTGAAGGGGCGCTGGGCAGAGAGCGGAATAATTTTTTTCCCTTGTTCTCCCCCCTCTAAAACAAGGTGCGTCCTATTGTCCGGTGCGTCCTATGGTGCGAAAAATACGGTATTTAAAATGTTTGTCCTGCTTTCCCTCTCCCACAAAGGACTTGCTTAGAGAGGCTTACAATTTAAAAGTCAACATAAAAGTGATCCAGCACATTCAGAATCTCTAACCTGTTCAGGTGTAACTAATCTCTGTGAAAGTCAAGTATGCACACTTTCTTGAAATGCTTCTCTGATTGGAGCAGGCCAAAGTCCAAATTGCCCAGTCCGGCATTTTTTGCAGTAATAGTGCATTAGTGGTGTGTTTGTTCTGGACTGTCCATGCGTCATTCTGTTTTATTAGTTGTTCTGTGATGCTTCCCCAATGTTACTGCATCATTGCAATCTGGCGGGGCACTTTTGTGCGATAGTGCAATGAAAGTAGGACCAAGAAACCCCCACCCAGAACATTTCTGGTATGAAGACTTAACAGGATTTTAGCAGGGAACTGCAGTACATGCAAACAAAGCAGTATGTCCACCCTAAAACTGTTGCAGTCTTCCCTTACTTTGTGTTCCAGAACAGTCATATAGGGAAGAATAATTTTCAAGCTCTGTTGCGAACATGGTTTAGATTTTGGAAAAGGAACAGAGAAACAAAGGCCAAGGCATCTTTTCCTCTTTGCCCCAGTCCAGCTCAAGAGCTTCATTCCCTTTTGAGGCGGGAAAGCTGTATGCCAGTAGTGGGTGTTGACAGAGACAAAGTGGATGGAGTAATGGATTAGGCTCTTGCCTCTCACACATCCAGCTGTGTTCAAGCCACACACTCAGGGTTTTACACTTGCACAGCCTGCTGTAGGTCATCTAGTGAGCTAGAGGCATCATCACAATGCAAGGAAGCATTCCAGCCAGGCAGAAGCATTTGAGGAAAGTGTGGAGCTGTGCTGGTGAGCGGTGTGACCTAAGGAGACACCTGAAGGCTGGATATAAGTTTGAATCTCAGGCCTGAGGTCCTGCACCTTTGACTGGCAGAGGCTTTCCAGGATTCTGCCCCAGAGCCCTACCCGGTGGTACTGGGGGGTCGAACCAAGAACCTTCTTACAAAGCTCTATCTCTGAACTACCCTCCCCTTCCTTTCAGTACTGGGTACTCAATGGACAAATAGCCTCACCTGGATAAGGTTTCTTCCTGGGTTCCCAATCTTGCTAGCTGGCTACAGGCTATATTTAGCTATGGAAATCTGAGAGCTTTATGCTGGTGTCCTCATGGCAACACCTTGGGGCAGTGCATAAACTTTGCTAGCTCCATTGCAACTGTTTTCTGTGTGTTTGTGTATGGCAAGTGGGGTGGTGTCCTGCAGACAAAATGCTTACCTTGAGAGGCCATCTCAACACTAAAAGAAGTTGCTGGTGATTCAAGTCAAGATGATGAGAGATGATGAATCAAGGTGCTACATTGTGGGGGGGTAGGTGAGTGACAGAATTTAATTTTAGAGTGGGTGATGGCAGTTGTCAAGAGTCTGCTTTTCTAAGAACACAGAGAGAGCCTGCTAGATCAGACAAATGACCCATCTATACTAGCATCTTGCTATCATAGTGGCCAACCAGATGCCCTGGGAAGCCTGATTGTGATTCCCAGAAACTGGCATTCAGAGGCATACTGCCTCAGGCAGTAGAGGTAGAACACAGCCATACTGGCTAGCAGCCATTTCCTAGATCTCTCCATTGTCTCCTAAGCCTTGCTTTCATTTTTGACTTTGTAGTGTTGCCCTGCAGTGTTCTAGAGCCTAGACCTAAGGAATAGCACACTAGCAGTTCAATATTTTTTATCCACAGTTTCAAGCACCCTTGAGATCATACACTTAACTAGCTCGTCCAGTTGACCCATATGTCCCCATGGCAAGGATGCATCCAGGCTGGAGATGACCCCAATTAGTAAGTTGCCATTGCCATTCACTAGGCCTGGCCTTCTCTGCTCTAGGAGTGAATTGCACCACCTTCCCTCAAGCTTGCAAGTCCAGCAGCAAGTGCAGGATCACAGCTTCCTGCCAGTGCTGTTCTGGTCTTTGGACTGGTGTTACTATGCTTGAGCCTCCTGCATGTGATGGAAGACCCTTTGGGAAATGATGTGGGTTTTCATAATCAGCAGGAAGTATTAAGATGTCTTGGAGATGAGAGGTGTAGCGGATGCCATGCCAGCCCTTTCACAGGCGCAGATCTGTGAAAGGGAACTGGACTGGGATGGTAAATTCCTATCTGCTCCAGTTGTTAAATGAGCTGGTAGTTGTGTTAAGGGAAGAGACTATCTGGGGTGGGTTTGTGGAACCTTCCTACATCCAAAGGGGGAACCAAAGGTGGCTGTGCTTTGCACAATATGTGGCAAGCTGGTGTTTGTTGGGTAGATCCTCTGGTTTTGGCACCTCCTTTGTAAACTAACATGTGCAAGTTTAAAATTTTTGCTCCCAAATCCTGGATTGAGTCCATTCCCCTCTTTTGTAGAAGGAAGAAAAAGACAAGCAAAAGAAGCCCTCATTATTTGTGCAGGTGTACTAAGTTTTTACAGTAAGGGAGGAATAAAGGTGCTCCTCCAATAATGGAGGATCTGGATTAGGAAATCTGAGCAGCCCACTTGAGACACAAGGGATAAACAGACTTCAGGCTTGTTGAACCTATATTTTTTTTTAATTAGGCCCTCAATGTCTACCAACCCGAGCCACATGCAAAAAATGCAGAATTAAATACCTTGGTGCTTCTGAGCATACTTCAAGCCTAGGATTTTGTTTTCAGTACCAGAACTGAACTGAGCTCACAGTCCTTTCACACTGAAAATCTGTTCCTGGTTGGTTTCCTTCACTTCAGCAGCCTGATTTACATGGGAAAAGTTGTTGTTGCTGTTGTGAAATGTAGCTCCCCTTGCACAGAGTCAGGGCATTGGTCCATTTAGCTGAGTATTGTCTACACTGCATAGCAGCTGCTCTCCAGGATTTCTGACCAGAGTTTCTCCCAGCACTACCTGGAGATGTCATTGGGGACTGAATCTGGGACCTTGGCATGCAAAGCATATGTTCTCCCACTGAGCTATAACTATTCTCCATTGGGTCTTGGAAGCCTTTGCTGATTTACTACAGTCAACTGGTGGTGATGATTATCATTATTTGAATTTATATCCTGCCTTTCCTCCTGAAGGAGGCCAGGATCTACCAATAGATCCCAGTCTGCCTTCTGCTCACCCCCTGACCTAATCTACCACCTCGTTGTCCTGCATGTGTAGAGTGAAGTGAACTGTACCAAATCAGACTACAGGTGTCAATTTGTCAAATTAGTTTTCTCCCCCCCCATCTCCCTCCATGTATAAAAAAAAGTAGCTGAGCTGGGGGGGGGAGCAGACCCTCACAAGTGTCCCTATTTTCCAGGAATGCCCCTCATTTAGAGAAGCCAGCCTGGTTTCTGATTTGATCCCGGGATGTCCCACTTTTCCTTAGGATGTCCATATTTTCACTGGAGAAATATTGGAGAGTATGGAGTTATCCAACCCCCGAGCCATCTGAGGGCAATTCTTATAGGGAAGTTTTTTAAAAAATGTTTAATGTTCTGTTATGTTTTTATATATGTTGGTAGCTGCCCAGAGGGTTGGGACATCCTAGTAATATGTGTGGGGTATAATAAAAAAATTATCCTTATTTTCGTTGGAGAAATGTTGGAGGGTATGGTGGAATCTTTCTGCCTGTTGGGCTACTTTTCCATTAACTGGGAGGTGTTTTCATGTTTTTGCTTTTAAAAGATAGGAAATATTCCAAAAGGGTCTCCTTCACATACAGGCTGAAATGGTACAGTCCACCTTATTCTCTTGCAGATGGGCATCCAAAAATGATGCTCCTAAGCTTGCCTTCCTAGGCAACTACAAACCACCTGCAATCATTGGTAGAAGCTAGACAGCATTTTGTTGTTCCCTGCTAGATTGTGGTTTCCTGGACTTGAAAGCTGCTGATATCTGCTGAGTCTCTCAGTATTTTGGAAGCATCTCCTAGGTACTCTGCTGGCATCAAGTTTTTTTTGGGGGGGCGGGGTTGCACAATTGGATATATCTTGATCCTTGTATGTAGAAAGCAGAGAGTTGACTAAAGTTTCCAAAGTAAAGTAATCTGCAGAGGAGAGAAGTAGGCAAGATTTTTTGATTGGAGACATACTGTATATGGGATGTCATTTTTTTTAAAATGTGCAATTCTGCCTCCAAGGAAGCTACATGCAATTTGTGGGGGTTCTTTGGGGGCATTTTTGGATGGGATCTTTTTTGACTGTGCTTGCCACCAGGCTGGGTTGACAGATGTTCTTTGCAGGCAAGGAAAGGGGGTCGGGATAGTTTACTCGAACAAATGGAGAAGTGGGGGCAGGAAGAGTATTGCGGGTGCCTTTTTGCTGGCACGGGCGAGCCACACACCCGGCCCCCTTCTCTCTCCCTCTCCCTCTCTCTCTCCTGACAGCTTTATCAAGCCTCCAGACTTCCAAATTCCATTGTTCCTGACATCTGTTTCGGTAAGTGATTAATTGCAATTAGTGAACAGTTTGAAAGCCCGTGGAAGAATATTCAGCAGAAAACTCGTCAAGATTAATGAGTGGTGGCAGTTGTCAGAAGGGCTGCCGCGCTGCCTTGCTGTCGCAGCGAACTGAAGGTGGAAGCCGGCTTGGCAGGAACAGGGACTTGGCGCTGAGGTAACACCTCCTCCCTGTTCCTGTAGACCCCCCTCCCTTTCCTGCCTTTTGCTCTTCCTCCCAACTCACCCCTCCCCTTCTTGGAACAACATGGCCGGGGTGATTTTTCAATGGAATGCATGAATTACCCACTAATGTGCTATTAATAAAGCGCTCTGGAGCTTCACCCAGATTAGGCCCTAAGTCATGCAGAATGAATTTTAATGAGTCAAAAATACACTCTCATTAGCCACTGTATAATCCCAGCAAGAAAGAGGGTTGAGCCTGCATAAAGGGGGCATTGCCATCTTAATTTGTTTGCCCATGCAGGGGAGGAGGAGGACTGTGCATTAAAATCTCCACTTCCTGACAATAGGCTCTGTGTCTTGGAGATGCTTCACTATTTCGACGAATGCAAAGGGCACCAGGAAGTGGAAGCGCTCCACATTCATGGGCAGGGGCCCTGATTTGGCAACAGCTTTGCACAATTCATGGACATCCTTCAGGTTAGCCAAACGCACAATGAGAGCTTTAGTTTTTTGGGAGAGGGGAGGTGATCGGAGGTGGACCAAAGGGAGATTCTTTAGTGGCTGCAAGGGGAGGGAGCTGCAAAACTCTCTTTTCCTGGGAGTGTGACATCTGCTTTTGCAAACTTGTTTTTAACCAGGATTGGGGTCAGTGCAGATGAACCAACCCAGCGACGTGGGCTGCAGGGAGGTGACTTTTGGCCTCTGAGCAGATGGTTCCTATGCCTGCCTCCATTTTGGGGCTGCTGCACCCATGAAATTTCCCATTAGCAGGCCGCAGCTTGGGCGTCACGGCCTCCTTGCCATTTGCTGTCTCCTGCCGCCATCTGATTGCTGGACTGTGACCGCCTGCTTGCCCTCTCCAAGTGTCTGGTGCCTCCCCTGGGGATGGCGGCCAGGCAGGTGGGGGCTGTCCAAGTCAGAGGTTTTGGAAAGGGGGGGAAATCCAGCTGGGCAGAAAAGAGCTATTCCTGGCTTGCTTGCAAATTGTCTTTCAGGGACAGGGTCTGGCAGTCAGGAATATGAGGCTAATTGGGGTTTCTTCCCCTCTTCCATGTTCCCATTTCTCTCTCTGCCCCACCAAATCTCAACTCCTTCTAAGAGGAGAGATAGATGAAACGAGCCAAATGAGCTTCCCCAACTGTAAGCCCCAAAAGATTATTATTATTTTACTTCTAAAAGGCAGAGGAGAAATCCTTTACCCACCTTTAGAGAGGGAATAGCAACAAGAAGTCCCTCGTATGAGGTTTCCATGGGGATTAAATGTACCATATAATTCATAAGGAATGATTATAGAAGTAACTTGCATGATCCACCTGAAATGATTCCTTTGCCAGCCTTGTTGGGTTTTGTTGAGGAGCCTGAACACGAATTGGGTGCCATCTGCAGTGGGGTTGGATGGAGAAGGTGGTCTGTCGGTTTGTGCCCATTGTAAATTTGTGTCTTTGTTCCATCAAAGGAAACTCTCCCTCCTTAGCTGCCTGCAACTCCCCCCTCCCCCTTACCATTTCAAATCTGCAGAGGCAAACAATCCTTTAATGTTGTTTGTCACCATTATTAGGCTATCATTGTTAGGTGATGGTAAACCTGAGCAACTTTCCATTGGGGGAGACAGCTTAAAACAAAGTGGGACTTGAACCCAGGACCACCCCTGTTCTCAGATTTCATGCCAGTTGCCTGGCTCAAAAACAAATGCAGAAACCTGAGTTGTCAGCAAACAAGGTGAGCAATTTTGTCCTGGTTTAGCATTCATGTCCAAACATGAATTTGGCAGTGTCTGGATGTTTTCCTATATGCAGACACAATATAGCTATATATTTTTAACTTGGGCATTGTCAGACAAATCCCAGTAGAATATCCAGCTTCTGCTGGCATTCTCCCTCCACCCCTTTCTACTGTTTGAACCTCTCTTGGGAGGCGAAGCATTCAGCAATTTTTAAACGTCAAGTTATCTCTTACTACTGCAGCAGTGAGCCTGTGGCCCTCCAGATATTGTTGGATTCCAAATCCCATCATCCCTGACCCTTGGGCCATGCTGAATATGATGGATGAGAGTCAGACCTTAACAACATCTGGAGGGCCATGGGTTGCACACCGTAAGAAGAGCAGAAGAGGCTGCTGAATCAGGCCAAAGGCTGTCTAGTCCAGCACTCTGTTCTCACAGTAGTGAGCCAGAAGCCTATGGGAGACCCACAAGCAGGACCTGAGCATGAGAGCACTCTCCCCTCCTGTGGCTTCCAGAAACTGGTATTCTCCCTTAGGATGCAGTCCTATATATGTCTACTTGGAAGTAAGTCCCATTGATTCAAGAGGACATAATCCAAGTGGCAATAGGGTTGCAAACTTTGTAACTATCATATGCCTTTCAATGTAATAAGTGAACTGGGTCCTACACAGAGTAGACCCGTCAAAAGTAATGGCCATGACTAACTTAGTTCCAATTAACATTTCATTGTATACAACCCTGAATTAATCAGCCTGGGCCAAGGTGTCTGTATGTGTGCAATAAAAAACGGTCAACATGTGAAAATTGTTCAAATGTGCAGGTCTCTGCTCCCCCTTCTTCCCCTGACTCCAAGCAAAAAAGGCTGAGAGATGGCTCTATCTAGTGCCAGACAAGGGGATAGCTGCTCCTCCCTCCAGCCGTGGCTTGTCATGGCCTCTTTGATTTATTGCTTCTATTCTAGCCTCTAAAAAAGAAACTGCCCCCTGAGGTTGGAAGCCAAAGGTCAGGGGGCGGCAGAGGTCGCAGCAGTTCAAAAGTCATTGGGGGCTCTTTGTTGGCATCTGGGATAATGAGTCAGGAAAGGCTGTTTGCTGGGATATGGCTGATAATGAATGTGCTTGGGAGAAAGAGAAGAGAGGGGATGGAGGGGGAGGAGGGGTCAGGCACGCTAGACCCCCAGGTGATGCGCTCTCCATTAGGCCATTAGCCACATGTACGTGTCTGTCTGTCTGTATTCAGGGGGTGGGTTTGGGACCAGCCTTCCCTTGACACCATCTGCCTGGGATGGGGGACGGGTAAGGAAGGAGGAGGAGGAGGAGGCAGCGAAGCACCGAAGTGCTCTGATGCTCCGGCTGTGTTTGCCGCTTGCTTGCACACAGATGGCGGTGGGTTTGGAGAGGTAGAGTGTGTACTTTTTGTTCTGAGGAGCTTTTGGGGGAGAGAAAAACAATCTAGAAAGAAAAAAGAAGCATGAGCAAGAGGGAGGGAAGGAGAATCTGGGGGGTGGAGAGGAGGGGAAGGAGAAGCACCATCAGCAGCGGGTGGAATCTCTGAACTTTACAGTCAGCAACTAGAATTATCTCCATGCCGGCCAAGGTGGTAAGGGAGACATCAGATGTTTTCCATCACTTCCTGCTCAGAGATGCCTGACCCAGCCTCTACTGCCCATCTCAAATGCACTACTTCAGTTGGGGTGTGTGTGTGGTCCTGTGGTCTAGTCACTTACTGATCATTTTATGTGTCTGTCTGCCCCCAAATGAGGCTTCTTGAAGGCAACTTTGTCCTTTGTCCTTCTCACCAGATCAGGAGTTTGAGAATATATCCTAATTGGACATTCCTGGGAGGAGGCTTAGAGGGGCACCCACTTTTGGAGAAAGGAGCAGCTTTCTTTGTCTGCACAAAGGCGGAATCTGGTGCTTAATGCTGAATTTGATTTCACATGAATCCCAGGCTTTGTTTTGCTCATTTTGAAGTTAAGCATCTAGGTCTCATTCAACTAGAGCAGGGATAGGGAATCTATGGTTCTATACATTTTTTTGACCTACAACTCCCATCAGCCCCAGCTCGCATGGTCAACAATCAAGGGTGAAAGGAGTTGTAGTCAGCAGCATCTGGAGGGCTGCAGGTTCCCCCATCCCCAATCTAGAGGAATGCATTGGCCATGTCTGCTAAAGGCTCACTCAGAAACTGAATGGAACTCTTGAAGACGAAAGCTATCAGTGGGTGGAACTTTGATTTGCTCCCACCACCATGCAACCCTGCTTCAGCCCCTAATCTGAGCAGCTTTTTAGTTTTCAATGTACCTGTTTTTTAAATTGGATGGCTTGAAATGCAGAATAAATGTGTGCAAAGTGGGGAAATGCATGCTGTGCCTAGCTGAGTAACAGGACGTATATAAAAGTGAAAGTGCCCAGCTTTGTAGAATAATCTACAAATATTTGGGTGGATGGTTACACAGAGAACAGCATTCCCCAGCTGGGTGCCCTGCAGATGCTTTGGGCCAGAAATCTCATCAGCTCATGGGCATAGCCAAGGGGGGCAGGGGAGGAGCTACTCCCCTAAATCAAGTAAATCAATAAAAATAATTAACTAACTGAGGTTGTGCCCCCCTTAATATGAAATCTGCCCCCCCAACATAAATCCTGGCTATGCCCATGCATCAGCTCTGACCAGTGGCCATGCTGGCTGTGCCTGGTTAGCACCAGGTTGGAGAAGACAGCAATATGTAGACAATGTATTAGCCTGCTGGAGCTAAGAGGTAGGGGTGTGTGTGGGTGTGTATACACTCTTACTGGAGACACATTATGTAACAGCATATGTTCTAGGGCAGATTGCTTTAGGTTGTTGCATACTGTTGCATGGACAAAGGCAGCTTAGCATAGCATCCTGTCTTGTGCATTTGGGGTGCCTTTTTGCATGCTCCGTTCCTGTCTCTCCTTGGCTCTAGATTTGTAACCCCTCTCTTAATTAAGCCCCTGCCGAGCTTCTCTTGCTTCTGTGGTTGTGACGCATTCTGCATCACGCTGAGATTGCTGCCTGGGGTGCTGCTCCTGCCCTCTCTCCCTTCTCTGCATCCAGCAATACCTGACTAATCAGGTGTGCTCTCTCTTCCCCACCCCACCCCAAATGGCTGAAATACACAGTTTGAATCTTCCTCTTTTCCAGTGGCTTCTGTGTGCCTTTCTCCTCATGTCACCCCTTCCCACCCCATGCATAGCCTTTTGGCCAAGCCTATCAGGAGGCTTGGCTGCCGCCTGCTCCCGAGCAGAGAGCTTGCCACGCAGGGGCAATTTAAGGACAGGAAGCAGGTGTTCTAGCAGTGGTGACTGTTGGCATGCCAACAGGAGGGCAAGGGCTGCTTCCTAGCCAGCGTTTGTCACCTGCTTACTCCATAAAGCAAGTTCCATGTGTGCAGCATCCCATAGGTGTTCATGAGCAGCAAAATGCTAGCCTGCGTTAGAGGGCTTAGCCTTTGCACAAGTCTTGTCAAGGCGTTTGAATTATTGCTGCTCAGCAGGTAGCTTTCCCCCCTCCCCTCCCCAGGGCTTCCTGGCGGGGGCAAGTTGGAGCGGTCAGCTCCAGCTTGCCTCCCTGCAGGTGCTGGGGCCGGATCTGCCAAGCTCAGCTGCATTGGGAAAGCAGGCGGGTGGAAGGCTGCTGCCAGCACACTGCTGTTCTTTCCAAAGGTAGCAGCCATCTGCCGCTGTGATAAAAAGCCCCGCGGATGATAAATAGACAAGTAGCACTTTTATTGGATTGCAGCTATCGGAGCAGCCACTTTGGGTTTGGCACCCGCGCTAACGACAGGCTCCCTGAGCCTCACCGGGCGCCGCAAGATGGCTGCACTGGCTCCTTTTGTTAGGCTGAGCTTCTTTTGCAGCCCTTCTTCAGAGTCCTGGGATTCACCCAGGGGTGGGAGCAGCAAGCCACTTCAGAGAGTTATTTCTGCAAAGGTAGCTGGGAAAGAGGGCTGTAGGTTAGCAGTTGGAACTTCCTAGTAGTCTACCAAGGCTTTGGGGTTGATAAACAGCCACCCTGAGTGCCTCAGCATCCCTTTGGGAAGGAATGACCCTGTGTTCTGTGCTTCGCTCAGCAGGTAAATTGCCTTTCCTGTCTTGTATTCCATCTACAGAACAATATACATCAGTCTTGGTTGTGTGTGCTCTCTTGTATTCTAGATTCAGTGTGGGGTGTGGGGAGGCAGTCTCCATGCAACTTCCAAAACTGATTTACCCCTGAAGTTCTGGAAGTGTAAATGAGAACATTTCCCCCCTAAGAACGAACAAATGAATATCACATTTCTTTCCCTTCCCCCTGCCCGCCCCTTGGAAGGAACCCCTGGAGGCCTCCTGAAACCCACTTCCCACTTTGAAGCTTCAGTGTATCACTGCCCATTTTGCAGATGGAAAAACTGAGGCTGAGGAAATAAAAGCTGCCAATGCAGTGAGCTTCCTGGAATGAACTGAGAACGTAAGACTGTTTTTTTCCTGGTCAACCATGCTAATTTTCTGTCACTGGGGCAGTTGAAAGGCAGGCAGGGATGGAACTGTTGATTGAAGAAGGACTGCGAGTACCCACCCTCCTCCCATTGCCTGCTTCAGAGTGCTTGCGTGATGGCCTTTCCATCATCACCTGCAAGGAACAGCCTGTTTGTCAATAAAAGAAGAGAGAAAATTGCTGATGAAATGGACTGTGATTTGCTTTGTATTTCCTCAGCATGTTCACCCTGCAGGCACCTGTTCTGTGATTCAGGAAGAGGAGGCTGGCAAGGACTTGAAAAGCAAAAATAATATTAAAAAGGCTGATTGTGAAAGAGCCTTGCTTCATGTTTTTAAAGGCTCCATCTTGCCATGTGTGAGATGTGTGAGAGCTCAGAGGGAGCGGGTAGCTGGGCCTGCTTCCCATCCTGACCAGGCTGTTTTCTCCTTGCAAGAGGGCTGGGGTATCTGGAGAGGAGAGTCCCTCAATGAATAAAACTAGCATGAACAGGATTATGAATAATCTGTACTTTGTGTGACTCCAAATAATTAAAGAAGAATAAGAGTAGAATTTTCCCTACACTGACTTCTTTGCCAAGTCTCCATGCAGTTGCAGAGGTCAGTATTTACCAATAAATCCAGTCTGGTAAGCATGAAGAAGGTTCAGTATTCTCCTGGTTTGGAGAAAGCAAGAAATCTAGCCCAGTTCTCTCTGTTTTAGCCGATGGCCGCTCTCCAAGGTCCTAGCCAAAACCCTTTCCCTGCCTGGTTTCTGGAGACCTGTTACCCAGAGGCACCTGCAGTTGAACATGGGACCTTACTTATCAAAGGATTTTTTTCTAGCCCTGAGCTGCTTCCCTGAGCCAGGAGATGTATTGTTTGTTTCCTGCTGGGCTCATCTGTAGCTTGGGGAGTGGCAGGAGCGGGTGACCAGAGAGAGATGTTTGTTCTGCAGCTCAGTGGTTAAGCTCACCTGCTTTGCATGCAGAAAGTCCCAGGTTCAGCTAAAACCTCCAGTTGTTCTTTTATTGTCCAAGGATTAGATAGCAGGAAAGAGTCATTATGTGCTTGAAACCTTGGAGTACCACTCCCATAATAGGCAATCCTGAGCTTGGTGGACCAGTGGTCCCGGCTCTGGGCAAGCAAAGTGCCCGTGTTCACCTGCAAGTGCTTTTAAACAATGACCAATGAATCACCTCACAGTCTTGAAACTCTGCCAGAGAACACACTTTGCAAAAATCATGACCACAGTAACAAAAGCAGCTAGTTCCTGGAATTTCAGAGAGACCTGGGTATTACTACTACTACTATTATTTGTTATTTGGTATACTGAAACTCTGGAAAAGGTAGCATTGAGGACAGACACACAAACACATGCCTTGTTCATTAGTGTTTCACCTTCTCATCCTTTGATACTTTGGCAAACCATTTCTGTGCAGCCCTGCCCTTTATCCAGCTGGAACTCAGGGCCAAGGCGATGAGCAGCTCCTTCTTCCTCTTGGTCTTTCCCAGCAGGGCTCAGTATTTGGGGCAAGGCAAATTGCCGCCTTTCCAGCAGGGAGGCAGCTGCTAACAGGTGCTCCCTTGCTGTGTGGTGTTCTCTCTCTCCAAGCTTCCTAGAGAACTCTGTAATGAAGTTCAGCTGTGAACTTCGGTTTTGGGTCAGGAAGGCAATTTCTCATCATCCTTTCGGCGGCAATTGAGTGGAAGATTCAGGAGCTGAGAGCGAGAGAGATGGTGTCTCCCCCTCCCATTCTCTCCTCTACACTTTCTTTCATCTTCCTCTTCACTCTGATGAAATGAGGAGTGCTCAGGCTGCCAAGGTTAGCATTTGAGTGTTCTGATGAGGGAAGGAAGGACTGGGTAGGAACACACCATGGCAGCTTCCAGCAAGCTGCTACTAAAAGAGATTTCTTGAAACACACATCTTGCCTTCAGAGACACTTTGTGTCAGTTTTTCCCATGCCTGTGGTGCAAATTGGGTTGGACTTTTATAGGGCTACAGATGTGCTGACCATGGCCCTGTTTGGGCCTGATGTTCAGGATTAAACAAACAAATAAAATCCTGCCACTCTTCTCAAAGAAGCCCAAGGAAGCAAGCATCAAAATGTTTAACAACCTTGGTAGGCTGCTGCCATTCAGTGTAGACAATAATGACCTTAATGAACCTGATAAAATGTGACTTCCTGTGTGCCTTTTTCCGTTTTCCTGCACAGAGGTGATAACACAAGTATGTACCTTTCTCATTGATAGCTGCTGCTCTTAGACTATCTGGTACCAAATCGCCACGTGATATCCCAAAGGCTAGTCTTTATCAGGAAATAATTGCAGTATTACTGTATATTTAGTGACTGTCTAAATATAGTATGTCTAAATATAAATATACTGCACTGCAGCCTTGCAAATAAGCTATCAGAAGTTAGTAGCCTGTAAAAAATGTTTACCAGCCCAGCTTCCCACTTAAGCTTGTGCAACAGCTAAAAATGAGCTGTTCCCCTGAGTGATGTCTGAAAGGATTCTTGTACGCCACAAGTGACTGACTATAACAAGCCTGATTTACCCCTACCTGTAGACAAAGGAAGTACAGTGGTACCTCAGGTTAAGTACTTAATTCATTCCGGAGGTCCGTTCTTAAGCTGAAACTGTTCTTAACCTGAAGCACCACTTTAGCTAATGGGGCCTCCTGGTGCTGCTGTGCCGCTGGAGCACAATTTCTGTTCTCATCCTGAAGCAAAGATCTTAACCCGAGGTAATATTTCTGGGTTAGTGGAGTCTGTAACCTGAAGTGTATGTAACCTGAAGCATATGTAACCTGAGGTACCACAGTAGAGCTTTACAGCCACAAGAACTGCCTCACAACTGGTTCAAAGGACACCTTTCTTCCCAGCTCACCCAAATGGTGGTGCGGGAGAGGCTAATTAGAATTTAATCAAAGAAGGGTGTATTGTGGGTGAGAGTTAAGATACTTGAACAGGAGCCGTTTGCAGCTCTGGTCGTTATGTGGGTTTGCAATTAAAACAATTATGTCTTGGGAGAGTCAAGCTGTCTGACTCCTCGCATTCATAATTTGATGATGTTTGATAGCCACCCCTTCATTATTTATTTATTTATTTCATTTCTATGCAGAGGGATGCAAAGATTAAATCCAGGAAGACTGGAAGCTGGGGAGCTGGTTTTATACACAGGAAACGGGTGCCATGGACAGGAATCAATTGAGACACACCTCCAATTTTGAAAAGGGGGAATCCCTTTGAGGTTGTTATTGATGCCCTGAAGTAGGGAGTGCTCCATTGCTTGATATCATGCGCCCTAACATCAATGCCCTGCTCATATTTGGGGCATGTTATATAAGGTTCTGTGCTATTGTCCCTTTGGGATCCAGAGGCAAATTTAATTCAGAAATGCCACATATGTTTGCAGGAGAAATATGTGGTATAAGCTGGAATTTAAAAAGATGTCTCATAGGCCTGGAAAAAATCCCAGCTGCCTATAGTCTTCTAGGTTCATAGAAACCTGAAATACTTTGCACATTGGAAACTGCCTTACACCAGGTTACATTAATAGTCCATCTAAATCAGCCTTCACCAGCCTGATGCCCTCCAGATGTTTTGGATTACAACTCCCATCAGCCCCAGCCAACAAGACCATGCTGCCATCACCCCCAGGAGCTTGCAGTTCTGCTGTCTGGGGATGATGGGAGTTGCAATTCAAAACATCTGGAGGGCACCAGGTTGGCAGAGGCTGATGTAGCCAATATTGACTATTGTGACTGAGAGCAGCTCTCCAGGGTCCTTGGTAGAAAGAGGCTTTCCTCCATCAGGTACTACCTGGTCATTTTTAGTAGGACATGCCAAGGATTGAACCTGAGACCTTTGGCATGCACATCAGGTGCTTTACCACTGTGCTATGAGCCTAAAAGTTGGTGCTGCATTTCTAGGGTTGGAATCTGTAATTTCTGCACACACCCTTGCTATGTGTCATTTTGTCCCTGAAAATGTGGTTTGTTTGTGTTCTGCCGTTCTTCCAAAAAAAAAAAAATAGTGTAGAATACACAATCTCTTTCTATGATCCTCACAACAAGCTGAGAAAAAATGATTGGCCAGTGAACTACACATCTGAGTGGGAATTTGATCCTGGTCCAATGCGCTTAAGCTAGGGACAGGGAATCTGCACCGTTCCCCCAATGATGTTGGACTACAGTTTCCATCTTCTCTGGCCATGCTGATTGAGGCTTATGGGAGTTGGAGGTTGACTGCATCTGACAAGCCACCTGTACCCCGCCCCGTGCCATGTTGGAGTACCAATCAGATTAACCCCTTCATTCTTTCTGTGTGTGACACTAGACCTTTTGGCTGATGTTTGGTGGCTGCGTATGTGTACAAGCTTGCTGCACTCTATATGGTTCTCTGCTTTAAATGTCATTACCTGCCATGAGCAACAGGAAGGTCCAAAGAAAACTCTGATACAACTTAGCCCCAGAAGTCTGGCCTTCATGGAAGGAGGGATCATGTCATGAAGGGATGTAGGCTTGTTGCTGTTCTCCACCATTGTCATACCCACCTAGCACCCCCCACTGTTTTGCCAACTGCCTCAGCCAATGTGGAGAAACTGGGGTAAGAAAATTTCATTGCTTGGCAACTGCCTCATATGTGTCGGCAGTTGTCTAGCAACCATTGCCATCATTTTCCCAGCTCCCTCTCCTCCTGGTTTGATTTTAGCCAACACCTGTCTTATGCAGGTGAGGAGGAAGGTCTAATCTCCATTAGGACCAATGTGAGCCCTAATTTGACAGTAGGGCATCAAGTGGCAGTCCAAGTTCCTGGACAGGAGCGGTTGAATTGATGTGTGTGTGTGTGTGTGTGTGTGTGTGTGTGTGTGTGTGTGTAAACAAGATTTTTGCCTTAAAGAGTAAGGTTTTATGTAATTATGGGCATTGGAATATGGAATATGGAATATGGAAGTAGTATGCTTCCATTTAATTTAGAGATGTTACTTGTGAGTAAATGTGACTAGAGTGCTAATAATCTCCTTTCCTCTGTTCTGTCTAAATATGTCTGCCTGCTGCCTTCTGCCTGCTTTGGCTCCACTTGGCAAGCTTCTTGCCTCTATCCATTCAACCTCATTCCTAATCATTGACATCTGGCATGCAAGGTAGTTCCTTTGCATCCTGAGAACATTAGAAGATCCCTGTAGCTGGGTCAGGGCAAAGTCAGTCTAGTCTAGAATGCTGTGACCTGGAGTGAGTAACCAGTTGCCCACTGGGACAAATGAGCAACAGCACCCTCCGTACTCATATTCCCCAGCAACTGGGATTCTGAGGCTTAGTTCCTGCACACATGGAAATAATATTTAGCTATCCCTGTGTTCTGGTGTGTCTGCCTTGACTTCACTTTGCAAGATGTTGGTCCACTTAAAAATAATTTATTTATATATTAAATGCCTATACAGTTGTACCTCAGAAGTCAAACAGAATCTGTTCTGTAAGTCCATCCGACTTCCGAAACGTTCGACTTCCAAAGCACGGCTTCTGATTGGCTGCGGAAGCCCCATCGGACGTTCGGCTTCCAAAAGAACGTTAAAAAAGTGGAACACTCACTTCCGGTTTTTGATCGTTCAGAAGCTGGAACGTTCGACTCCCAAGGCGTTCTGGAGCCAAGGTGTGACTGTATTGCTCTTCATTCAAGGATCACAGGGCAGCTAACAATATAAAAACTCAAGAATACATAGCACGGTAACAACAAAAACATTACCCCCCTCACTAGTTTAAAAGGCTGTAGATTGACCTTGTAAATAAACATCCTGGATTAAATCACTCATTAGACCAGAATACAGTGGTACCTTGGGTTAAGTACTTAATTCGTTCTGGAGCTCTGTTCTTAACCTGAAACTGTTCTTAACCTGAAGACCACTTTAGCTAATGGGGCCTCCCGCTGCCGCCGCACCACTGGAGCACAATTTCTGTTCTCATCCTGAAGCAAAGTTCTTAACCCAAGGTACTATTTCTGGATTAGCGGAGTCTGTAACCTGTAACCCGAGGTACCACTGTAGACTCTCGTCTAGGAAGTATCGTAGACTCTCTCGTCTAGGAAGTACTGTAGACTCTCGTCTAGGAAGATCGTGTGAGTGCTAAAACTTTGTGATATGCCTAAGACTCTTGCCCTGTATGTTTGCTCTCTCTCCTCCCTCCCTCTGTGTGTGTGAAATATATGTAACAGCAGTACACAACCACCCTCTTCTGCTGAGCCTCAAACAGGCATTCAGGAAGAGGAGCAGTGTAAATTCCATTTCTCAAGAGGTTGCTAAGAGCTAGAATTAGCACTCTGAGGCATCCTTCCAGCGCTGCCAGCCAGCAGTAGTTTGCCCTCTTCCATTCTAACCCCCCCCCATGAAGCCTTGGGGCAGGGAAGAGCAGGAATGAAGGTAAATGGAATCCCCACAGAAAGGTGACAGACTGTATTTCAGTATTCAGAAAGAAGCTATTCAGATCAACTTGGGAGGTATGGAGTAGTGGCTTGGCCGGAGCTTCAGATTCCCCCAGTGAACCCTTGTTTGACACAGTCCTTCCTTCTCTCTCTTCTGCTCTGCCCTCTCCTTTCCTCAAAAGCATCTTTGCTTATTCAACAATCCTTCTTTTCTTAACAATAAGCAGTTATAGGCCTTTTTAAAAAGTAATTGTCTCAGGTCTGCCCTTGAATCTGACTTTAGGAACACCAGTATCTCTCTGGTCCCATTTCTCTATGGTGCAAGATGTTCATGTGAAAATAGTGTGGTTGGGTTGCTTGTTAGCAGGACGCTCTCAGATGACCTCTGCTTTCCCCAGAAATTGGGGAAGGGCTGTAGCTCAGTGGTAGAGCATCTTCTGCCTTACACTCAGAAGGTCCCAGATTCAGTCCCTGGCATTTCCAGGTTGGACTGGGAGAGAGACCACTGCCTGAAAATCAAGTCAGTGAAGACAATATTGAGCTAGATGGATCAAAGGTCTGACTCAGTAGAAGGCAGCTTTCTATGTCTCTGTGTTTGTTCCCAAGTCTTCATTCAACTGGCTCTCTTGTACCTTGGAAAGACAATGAATATCCATGGATAGGCTACTTGCATGAGCAATCTAAAGTCCATCTATCACTTTATTTGTATGCTGCGTTCCCCATAGTTATAACCATGCTCAAGGCAGCTTAACATTAAAAAATACATAATTACAAACATAAAAAAGTAGTTGTAAACAATAAAACATCAAAACGTACACAACAAAATAGAACAATTTCCACATAAATCATAAGATCTAGAATAGAGAATAACAGCAACACCCCCAACAAAACTCCCTAAAGTCTGTATGAGCAATCTGACCCTGAAGGAAGTGAACCTATATGGTTTGGGATTTTTTGCATCTCGAAATCTCAACTTCCAGAAGCTAATCAATTATCTCATATGATGTAGATCATTATTTTTCTCCCCATTTCCTTGTAGGAGAACCTAGGCTGAGGTTGAATGATGGTCACCCAGCTGTTCTTTGGCTGAACAGGGCTTAGAAATAACTGTTTTCACCCAGTACACTTTCAGCCTTACCCTATACATCCAGCAGTGAGGTGCTAGAATGAACTGTACCATTTCAGACTGTAGGTGGGGTGTGTGTGCTATTTTTGAATGCTCCCCCACATTAAATAACAATAATAGTATTGCAAGCAGAAAGCCCTGATGTGTCAGGAAAAAAGGCTCTATCCCAGCCCACTCCATACTGTGCTAGATTTCTACTTGCAGGGAATCCTCCTTGTTTTAAGAGAAGAAAACATTAACAAGAACATTAAAAAGCATTGTTGCAGTTCTAGGACACATCTCAGCTATGTTAAAAGCACCCAAGCAGGGCCCTGGGGAGCATTCTAAGGGCTAGACGGAGAGCCAGAGGCCAACGGTCCTACCCCTGCTGTAAATGCACCAATTTTGTGGTATGCAACCAAGAAATGTTGTTGTGAACCAGAATGAGTTTCCCCCCTCTAATAGTCAAGTTTTATATGATATACATTTTTTTAAAAAATAGTAGATTCCTCCCAGAGTGGCTGAGACAACCCGGTCTGATGGGTGGGGTATAAGAAATACATTATTGTTGTTGTTGTTGTTGTTGTTGTTGTTGTTGTTGTTGTTGTTGTTGTTGTTGTTGTTGTTGTTATTTAAAAAATACACTGTTCTTCTTGAACAACTTGAAAAATCTGTGACGTTGGTTGAGGTCATGCTGCTGTTGAGTGGCAAGACTGGCAAAGGCTTGTAAGACTCCTGACTCCAGTCCAGCTGTTTGGTTGGAGTATCCCTAACAAGTCTCATGAATTCCTCCTGATGAGAGTTGGCAGTAATCCTGCATTTCAGGATTCTCTGAAGCAACTCCCCCCCTTTAAATCCAACTACCTTCCATTTGATTTGGAATGCTATATTTGCTCCAGGGTCGTGGGATCTCTTTGAACCCCCCAGCATTCCTTGGGGCAGATAGCACTGAACAAGAGGGCGGGTGAAACCAATGCGTTGAGGTCACGTTGTACAAATAGACTGGGGAGCTAAGAGAGTGACCCATTCATGGATGATATATATCTGTGTGGAAAGGGTGTCTGCTTGCTGATGGAATGATTCCCCCCGGAATGTCAGGAACATTTATAATTGATGATCCGATGGCTGATTAGCCCCTTTGTGGGGGTTGTATGTGTATTTATTTAGTACTTGGGGGTCCCAATCCAGAGGGTATGTGTGCCTAGGCTGTGTGCACACAAGCAGGGTTTTAATCTCTCTCTCCCTTTTAAACCAACCCCCCCGGAAGCTGTGTTTTTGTTTTTAAGAAAAGCTTAAAGTTGTGGCTAAAAGGTGAAAAGAAAGAAAAGCTTTTTATTGCAGATAGGGGCTTTAGTATTTGGGGCAAGGACCTGCTTGTATCTGTCTACCCCTTCTCTGGATTGTGTACTTCTTAACATTTTTGAGCTGATTCTGAGCTGTTTTCTGAGTCTGTGGAAGAAGTTGGATTGGAAGTATCTGAACTGATAACGCAATGGGGCATTAGATGACAGGAGCACCTGGGCTTGCTTTTTTGGAGGACATTGGGTGAAGCACCGAATAAAATAAGGCCTCCGGGCTGAGCAGAATGTTGGGCAACCAATTGTGAAGTCCTTCATGCTTGCAGCTGGCCACAGCCTTTGTTCTTTGAGCCAGATTCATAGAGAAAATGGTCTTGAAAAATCCTCTCTCGGAGCAGCAGAGCGTTTATGTTAGGATCATGCACACACAGAATCCTCACCCAGAGCCATACGCTTCACCTGTGCATTTGGCTGCCAAGTCACATTTTTGTGTGTGTGTGTCTTTCTACCTATACACAGCTGTGTTGCCAGAGGCTGATGGGAGTTGTAGTTCAGAACTATGCAGGGAGCCTGATTGGCAAAGGCTGGCCTAGTGAATGACCTGGAATGTCTGTGCACTTCCTTCTGGCATAGTTATGACCCCTTGTGTGCTTCCTTTCCAACATTTTCCTGTTTATAAACAGTAGTGTCTTGTGGCGCCTTATTTTCTTTTTTATTAAAAAAATAAAAGCTGTTGTGGCATGAACTTTTTAATGAGTGAAAAGCCACTTCCCTGTGTTTTTCACTGTTAACTGCAGCCCTCCCAGCTGTCCCCTTTTCCCCACCCCTGGGCAGCACCTGCTCCATTGTCTCCTCAGGGAAGAAGCCATGCCAGAGATAGCAGCTGCCTGGCCAGGCGTGAATCCCAGGAATTTGGCCATGCTGGAGGAGAGCGGCTGACTCCTCTCGACCTCTGACCCAGCAGGATGATACAAGCCATCTTCTGTTTCTCTTCAGACTGATTTCTGGGGTCAGCACAACAGCTCTCCCTGTCTCCCTCTCTGCCTGATAAAATGTCTGGAGTCCCCGCCACACAATAGATCTGTCAGACTCTTGGCATAAGCTTGGGAGGGATGAGGGCAGGAGGAGGTGAGAAGAGAGAGCCACGGAGACACAACATTTCCTTCAGAAAATGTGCTGGGTGGCAAGGATAGGATCTTAACGGAGGTATCTCCCCCCGCCCTTCCATTTGCTATCAGATGAACTCCCAGAGCTTTTCGTATGGAACGACCATCCTAGGCCACATCTGTACCATTCATTTAAAACATTTTTATACTATTTTAGCAATCATATCTCCCCGCCCCCCAAAAAACAAATAAATCCTGGGAACTGTAATTCGTTAAGCGTGCTGAGAGTTGTTAGGAGACTCCCTATTCCCTTCATATAGCTATAATTCCCAGAATCTCTGGAGTTTGTAGCTCTGTGAGAGAAATAGGGATCTCTTAACAGCTCCCGGCATGCTTAGCCAAACTGTAGTTCCCAGAATTATTTGGGGAAAGTCATGACTGTTAAAGTGATATGCTTTAAACTATGGTGCAGTAGGGACGCGGGTGGCGCTGTGGTCTAAACCACAGAGCCTAGGGCTTGCTGATCCGAAGGTTGGCGGTTTGAATCCTCGCGACGGGATGAGCTCCCGTTGCTGGGTCCCTGCTCCTGCCCACCTAGCAGTTCAAAAGCGCGTCAAAGTGCAAGTAGATAAATAGGTACCGCTCCAGCGGGAAGGTAAACAGCGTTTCCGTGCGCTGCTCTGGTTCGCCAGAAGCGGCTTAGTCACATGACCCGGAAGCTGTACGCCGGCTCCCTCGGCCAATAAAGCAAGATGAGCGCCGCAACCCCAGAGTCGTCTGCGACTGGACCTAATGGTCAAGGGTACCTTTACCTTTTTATGGTGCAATATGGTCATAGCTTCTCTCTTTCTCCTCTCCTGTTTCTCTCTGCCCCATACCCACTCCACCTATAGCAAGATTGGAGCACAGAGCCTTGGACCCCAGATTTTGCTGTCTAGGCTTCATGAAGTCTCCTTTGCTTTGGAACTGTCTGAAAAAGCTTATTACTGTATTAGTCTCCAGTGTTAAGATCACACTGTGGGTGCACAGTTGTTACTCCAAGCAACTGACATTCAGAGACATTCTGCCTCCAACACTGGAGATAGAATATAGCCATCATGGCTAGTAGCCATTGATACCCTCCATGAATTCCCATGAATTTCACATGCTGGAAATTATTTTGAAAGTGAAATTTTGCAGAAAAGTGCACACTTTTCAGTGTATTTATTTATTAAATTTATAGCCCAACCTTTCCTCCCAAAGGAGTCCAGAGAACATGACTTCCTTTTGCACACCTTTGTCCCCCAAAGCTATGATCTAGCTGCAGCCGAACCAGGTAGGGGGTGAATTTGTGGATTCCATATTCTGAAACTATAGCTCCAGTCGTATTTGTTTGATTCTTATCATCTTGTTCAGTGTTCCAAGCACAGGGGCAACCCCTACCAGAGCTTTGACCTGTGATCTTAACACTGGAGACAAATAATAAGCTTTTTCAGACAGTTGGAGGTGGTTTGAAAAGCAAGGTGACTGTTCATGGTAAATAGTTTTCTTTTCCATCTTTCCAGCTTTTCCTGCTTTTTTTTTTATTTAAAAAATTTGCTTGGTCAGATGCAATCTTGGGACAAAATTAATGCTTGTGCAGCTGTGGAGAGTAGTGTGTTGCTCAAATTGCCGTCAGCTCCCTTGGAAATTCATTGTTTGTTTCTGACCTTGCAGCTCTAGCCTAGTCAAAGATGGAGGAAGAGAGCAGAGCCTAGTGCAAAGGTGTTTGGGAGAATGGATATGCAGAATCAAGTGGTCGTAGACCCCCCTCAGAGACTTTTTCTGGTGGGCCAGGAAAGTCTGTGCTAGCGGAGGAGAAAATGGCTTGATGAATGGAGATTCTCATTTGTAAGCAAAGACAGTGCCTAGTTAGGAGCTCAGACACTTGAGTTGTTAAAGCATTCTTTGCCAACCTGGTGTCCTTCAGATGTTGTTGGGACTCCCACCTGCCTCCATCTATTACAATTAGCCATGCTGGCCACGGCTGATAGTGTGGTGTTGTGGTTAATGTACTAGAATTGGACGTGAAAGACCTGGATTCAAATCCCCACTCTGTCTGCCATGAAGCTCACTGGTTGACCTTGGGCAAGTTACTGTCTCTCTCAGCCTAATCTTCCTCATGGGTTGTTAGGAGAAAATGTGAAGGGTGAAGAACACTACCGTGAGTTCCTTGGGAGGAAATGTGGGATTATAAATATAATAAATACTAAAAAAAATCTCGAGGGCACAAGTCCTGAAATTCCTTTCCTTTTCCTGTGAAGTATGGGTATGGGGTCTTTCGGGGATGAGAGGGCAATGCTCAGCATATACTTAATATTTTATCCACCCAAGTAAATTAATTTTGGCTAAAGCAAAAAGATTTGTGCCAGAGTTTTGAGCATGTCAAGTGAAAAACAAAAGCTTCAAGGCACATGCAGAATGAAAGGCTGCTGACTCTTAGGAAGTATTTTAGCCTTTTCCTAGGAACTAAAAGCCACATGTAGCTATTAACAGAGAAGTGGATAAAATTTAAGAACTTCTAATGGTAAGTTTGGTTCAGAAAAGTGATTTAGGGGGTGGGGTGGAGAAAGAGATATAAATCAGGCGTTTGAATTTCTTTCTTTCTTTTTTTTAAATCAGCCAAGCTGCACACTGCGGTGTTTCTAATCCAGTGAGTTTAGTACCATTTATCAATGTGAAATTTTTAGGGGTGGGATTGTACACTTTAATTTGAGACTCTCACCTTATGGGCTTTTGTTGTGGATTTCAGCCCTAATGAGGGCTAGGAAGTGTGTGTGTGTGATAGTTTCTTCCTTGGTCCTCTTATTTTGTTTTCTCTCCTTCGCAAAGACATGCAGCTCTTTTCCCTCCCCCAAGCCCTCTTCTGTCTCCAAGGATTGGGTCCCACCTCCTTGTCGCTCCCCTTCCCAATGGTTAAATACAAAAGAGGAAGTGCTGTGTGCTTGCCTGGGCCTGGAATGAAGAAGCAGGGGATGAGGGGGGAGGAGAAGGAAGAGGGGAGGGGAACCCAGAATCCAGAGTGTGTCTGCTATTGAGAAATGAAAAGGCTCCTCCAATTAGACGCTTTGGTGCTGCAAACTTGAGGCGAGGCACTTGAACTGTCACTGTGGAGCCTTAATTAGCAGCTGCGGGTGAGGGGTCAGCCTCAACTCAGCAGTCTTGACAAGGCTGATATCAAGTGCAAGGCAGAGGAGGAGGCAGAGAGAGAGAGAGAGAGAGGGAGGGAGGCCGGGAAGGAGACAGGCGAGCAAACAAGCGAAGGGGGGCGGGAAGGAGAGAAGCAAAAGCTCCCTCAACTCAGGACCCAAACCCTGGAACACACAGGAGGAGAGGTGGGGTGTGAGGGAAGCGATGGAGAGATGCAGCCGGCGCTTTAAAAGGGAATAAAATGGTTGCTATCTTTCTCTCTATCTGAGCTGGCTCCCTGCCTGCAGTGAAGATCCCAGGAGCAGCTGTTTGCCTGCACCCTGAGCTCTTCCTCCTCTTCCCCTGCC
This sequence comes from Podarcis filfolensis, assembly GCF_964270895.1. Taxonomy (NCBI): domain Eukaryota; kingdom Metazoa; phylum Chordata; class Lepidosauria; order Squamata; family Lacertidae; genus Podarcis; species Podarcis filfolensis. The sequence goes on along the minus strand of NC_139611.1, from coordinate 39,662,656 downwards.
CCCCCCAACCCCGGACATCATTCCAGTCCACTTCCTCACCTTCCCAAACTGTTTGCCTTGAGATCAGAGTGTGGACGCCGTCAGACAGTGACCCCGTTCCAGAGGGCAGAGGCGCAGGGGTTGTCGTCCTTGGGGTTGCTTGCCATGCCACGGATTGCTGCCTAGGGTCTTGCTTTTGTACCCCTGCTGCCGTCGCTGCCAGGGCCAGCATGCTGGAGATGAAGACCTGGTCCACCTTGCTTCAGAGTCTGAGTGAGTGAAAGTTTAGCTGCCTCCTCCCTGTCAAACCCCTCCCCCCCTGCCTTGCAGCAAAATCTGGCTCCTGTTTTATCTAGCTTGGTGTCCAGCTTTGGGCAAGAGGCTACAGGGAAGGGAGAGCAGGGCTCACTCATGGACTTGTTTGGATGCCCTGTTAGTGCAGAGGAGGTCTCTTCTACTTGCACTGTTTGGAGCTGTTGGAGATGATCTAGCTCCCATGTTTAGCAGGAGCTTATTGGGGGGAGAGGGGGAGGAGACCCATTGTATAGGAGCTGTAGGCTTTGAGGTCCAACTTTTCCTCCTCCTCTTCTTTCTCTCATTTCCCCTCCCCACAGTCAGTGATTCTGGGTTCTTTATATAAAAAAATCACACGATGGTGTGGCCAAATCCTGCAGTGAATCTCAAAGGCTAGTCTTGCTTTCCCTGGCAACATATAGCTTGGCTTGCTTTCACGAGTCACTTGCCTGTCTGTTTTGTTCTAAATAACCCTTTTTTGTGGTGGAACTGCTGTGTGCCTATGATGCACCATGGTAGAGCTACTTTTGCCTTTAGCCAGTGGAGAGGAGCCAACCTAGTGGTTTTAGGGGCCCTTGCAAATCATACAAATTGACATCTGGGTCAGAAAGCAATGCAATGCAGAGAAGTTATGAATAGTAGACCCTGATGGAGAGGCAAGAGGCGACAAGAAACAGAAGGATCATGTGCATTCAGCTCACTTGAGATTAGAAAGGGCTTGTTTTTTGGGGGGAGGGGGGATGGGGTCCTGTATGATTTTTAATGAGTTAGGGGGGTGAGTCTCTTGAGAACTCTCTAGACAGCACCTCTCTTCATTTCAAGCTAATTAAACTCTACCTGCCTGGCAGTTTCCTGAAAGGGAGGGGGAAAACTCATGTTGACTGTGACTTCCTGACCTGGTGGGGTTCACCTTTGACCTTTGACCCCTGGCCTCTGGCCCTTTTAGGGAAAAAAGAGATGCTTTAAATGCAAAGTTATTTGATAGCTAATCCCAGCCGGTATTTTGGCTGCCTTGCCTTTTGTTAATTTAACCCTCACTTTATGTGTGGTGTGAGGCATTGGGTGAAAGACAGTTTTGATTGGTTGCGGGGGGGGGGGGGCTTGTCTGGAGAAGGTGGGTGATTTAAGGGAGATTTAAGGGAGATTTAGAGGGCTGAAGCATAAAGGAACATGTTCAAAAGTAGCAGCTACCAATGTCCTGAGAGCAAACTTCCAAGTTATACAGAAATCTTTTTCTAGGCAGGACCTAAGAGAGACATATCATATATGTATTTGTTTATTGTGGTGTCAGTTTTCCAGGCTGCCTTATAGTGTGTGACACTGATGGGGATGGAGACTGGGAAGGCAAGCAGAGGTCATACAGATGTGCAGATTACTGGCTTCCTGAGTTGCAAAAAGAGCTTACAGCAAATCCTATACCCATCAGGTTGCAGATTAGACTGTTCAAAACATTTTCGGCAGGTTAGTTGTGGTGATGAGGAATCTCTTTCTCTGTGTGCATGGGAATACGGTTCTTTCAAAAGCACATCAAATTAGAAAGTTTGAGGCCACCCAAATGAAAGGACATGTGGATGGAAGCCCTGAGCTGCAACTGAATGGACAATCAAGTCAAGGCAAAGCAACAATAAGAGAAGTGCATGTCTTAGTGAGGCTCCTTATGACTGTGTGTACATCCATAGTAATGGTGCAACAGGTGTCATACCAAGATGGCACTTTGCATTGAAACGAAGCTTAGTGATGGAGCTTCCCACCCCGCAAAGTTATGGATTACTTTCTTTTTGGCTCTCTACTTCTCTTCTCTTCTCTCCCTCCATCTCTGATAGTATGCTGGGTGCTGTAGAAAACTCACTGATGACAAAGTCCTTACTCTGATCCAAGTTAATAGCTTAGTGGGTGAGTTTGGATTGGGTTTGGCAGGGATTTGAACTATCCTTTCCTTCCAACTGTAGGTTCTGCTTTTCTATTTTACTCTCCCCCCCCTCCTCTTTCTGGGTCCCTGATGGATGTGTTTTTACAGAGCTCAAATTTTGATATTGAACTCAGTAGCCCTCAGTGTTGCAGCTTCGTTTCCAGTCTCCAGACATGGAACTGTTGAAGTAGTATTAAAAAGTTTGTATCTTTTAGACCTGATAATCAGAACCTCTGCCTTCAGACACCCTGGATTAAGAGGTGGAGTAAAGTGGGCTGCCAGATCAGAAAGTGTTGCTTTTTGTTCACTCTGAGCTCCAGCATCTCTTTAAACCCCTGTTGCCTCCACTTTTGTTGCTCTTCATCAGTCTGTGATTAATGGCTTCCTGTGAAAGTGGATAATGGGGTAATGGACAGGGAGGTGGTGTCTTCTTCACCCCTCCCCCAGTAGGAGCAAAAAATCATAGCCCTTAGTTTAGTCTGAACTAGGGACCATATTTCTTTTGTGGAAAACAAAGATGGGCAGTCAAGGTTTGTTCTTGACTCACCCACCAGTCACGCTTGGTTTGAGTGCCTGCAGGATAGCTTAGTTGGTAGAGTATGAGACTCATAATCTCAGGGTCATGGGTTTGAGCCCCATGTTGGGCAAAAAGATGCCTGTATGGCAGGGGGTTGGACTAGATGACTCTCATGATCTCTTCTGACTCTACAATTCTATAATTCTATGAAATAAATAACTGTCAAATATTTGGGTAAGCCTAGGGACTGTGGCTTATTCTTCCCAAGAACAAGCCAGGAGCCATCTCCATGTTCATGGTAAACTGATTTACAGTGAGATGCAACCATAACTTGGTGGTAGAGCACCTGTCTTGCATGCAGGAGGTCCCAGGTTCAGTCCTCAGCACCTCCAGATTCTCCTGTCCGAAACCCTGGGGAGTTGCTGCCAGTCAATGTAGGCAGTACTGAGCTAGATGGCATCTGATTCAGGACAAAGCATTTTCCTATTTTCCTACAAAAGTTTTTTTTAGGAAGGACCATAGCTCAATGGTAGATCCTTGCATGCAGAAGGTTCCATATTAAAGCCGTAGCTTTTTCAGGCAAGACTGGGAATTGCCGCTGTCTGAAACCCTAGAGAGCCACTGCCAGTCATTGTAGACAAGATTGCTAAATGGACTAATGGTCCGAACTCTGTATAATGCTGCTCCCTATAGTTATAGCATGTCAAGCAACACTGTATGTGTACTTGTGGTAGTACCCTTAAAAGGGAGGAAAGGAGGAGCTTTAATGTGTGCCTGAACAGCTTTCTATCCTAGGGCAAAGTTGGTGGTTACAGCAGCAGGATCAGCCTGTGCAGATGAACAGCTTGGGCCAATGGAGGCGGCTGCGCATTGATTTGCTGTCATAAAATACAAGGACAGAAAGCAGCATTTGCTAATAAAAAGGGAGACCTTCCCTGAAAAAACAGTTATTACTGTATCCTGGCACTCGAAAGGAACAAAGCAGGTGGGTGGGTGGGGGGTTGTTGCTTGTTAGAGCTGCCGCAGGCTAATAGGCTGAGGGCAAGGCAGGCAGAGGGCAGGCTGTGCCCTCTCATATGGAGAAGGCCAAAAGGTGCCAGCTAAGCTCTTCTGGCATCAGAGTTCCCTTCCCTGGGGAGGATTAGCAGGCAGGGGTTATGCAGACGGACAGCTGGGCAAGCTGTTTGGATCACGGGGAACTGGAAGCAGCTCAGGCTGTAATCTGAGCTAGGAGGGGGTTTATGATTCTGTGCACAGGTCAGTGGCCAGACTGGAAGGAGAGAATGGAGGGGGGGGGAGGTGTCTCCTTTGGACAGCAACACCCATTGCTTATATATCTGGTTCCAGACTGACTTTGAAAAGGGGGCATTATTGTGAATGCATTTCTCCATTACACAGTGATGTCAGGAACACTTCCCCAGAACCTAAGACACACCCTCCATGCCCAGCCCCAGGGCCCACTTTCAGTGGCTGGGAGTGTCTGCTGGCACGAGATTTTTACCATCACTATGGACGCAGAGCCTGCTTGATTTATGCCTGCCCTTTGAGATGGCCAAGTGTTCTATAAGGACTACAGCCAAAGATCTAATTGATCAGTTAAAATGAGTAACTGAGTTCTCTCTCCCGGCCACCAGCCTTCTTGTGCCATGCTACCCTGGGGTGAAAGTGGGACAGCATGAAAAAGTGGACATGGGCACACATAAACAATGGCAAATCATCAAACTGAGGCTTGGGAAATAAAAATATCTTGTGTGATATGGAATAATTTCAACATGTTTTGTCTAGTTGTCTTTAGGGTGCAAAATAATCCTCCCCTGCCTTATTCTACTGCCTGATAGCTGCCGTTTCCTCAGAGCTTACTGTTCCCTAGGCCTTGTTTCCCCCCCCCCTCCCCCAGCCCCTAATTTTCTCAGCTCTGTTCATTTTACACCCTTCTCTTCCTTGGGCCTTCAACTTCATCCATCAGCTCAGCTTGTTGCTTTACTTAATTACTCTATTTCTAGAATGGCTTTCAAGCCCTGGTTCCAAGGCAGCTTACGTAATCTTAAATAGTTAAAAACCATTCAAACAGGGACCCTAAACCCCATCATGATTAATGCAAGGACAGCAGAAAAGACCCACAGAGTACAGAAACAAAAGAACAGAACAAAAATAATACAAAAGCAACTTTACTAACCAAAGAGGTGGCTCCCCTGTTGAAAATAACAAGGGAGCATGATTCTTCAAAATCTTAAGGTGGAGGCAGTGCCCTAAAACTGGAGCCACCACTCTAAAAGCTCTGCTGCTTGTTGAAACTGAGCTAATGCAGCAGCCACTGGTATCTGGAACAGGGTTAAAGTGTTAAACAAGTTAAAGCGAGGTGGGGGGGCTCATAAAGGCACAGACTCCTCCTGAGATTCTTATCCTCTCTCCTGCCCGTGAGTCTTTCATCTTCCCCTCCACTCTCATTACCACCTTTCTTCCAAAAAGTGTACAACACCTCTTTCTTGTGTTAAGGCAGACCTACCGAGCCTTTGAGGGATGATGTTCTCAGTAGTGCTGCTAGAGCCTGGTGTAGTGGGGAAAGGAATCATGACTTTTTCATGTTTAGCTCAGATCACTCTTGACCTGTTCTGGCTTTGCAGGTGAGAGGAGAGGCATTGGATATGCTGTTTCCTCTGCTCCAGTTTAACGGTGTTCTCTTTGACACAATAGGGACCAGCAACCCAGTTGCAATTCAGCTTGTTGTACAGAGCAAATGTATCATCTGCATAGCACTATCCTTAGTTTTTGTTCCTTGCGTAAGAGAAACCCTTGTAAGAAAAGGCTGTTCAGACTCAATTTCCCAATATGGCTGCCCCTCCCCCTTTTCAGAATGGTTGCAAACTATTTCACACCTTCTAACTGTTCTTCCCAAAGGTTGCTAAAATTTCCCCTTTATTGAGTCTCCCTCCCTCCCACATTCAACAAGGAGTCTGTTTCCTGTTGATTGACTGCTCTGGTGAAGATTGGGGTGTTGTAAAATAGGTTTATCTCACTGAAAGACTTACAAGAGGTATTTGAAATGCAACCTTTGTAACCTTTTCAAGGGCTATGTATATGCCACCTTTAAAATGGAGGGGGGGCTGGTGCACTCCAGATGTACTATGCCTCCCATCATCTCTGACCATTGGCTATGCTGGCTAGAGCTGCTAGGAGATGGAATTCAATAACAGCAGGGAGGGGGCAGTTTCCCCATTCTTGCTTGAAGACAAACAAACCTGTAGTTGTATCCTGAGTGGCTCAGTGTCCTTTAATGCTGCCACAAGTGTCAATGAGCAGCTTCATCAAGCTCAACATTGTCTATACTGCCTGGCAGCAGCTCCCCAGGGCTTCAGACAGGGGACATTACCTGGATTGAACCTGGGGTCTTCTGTAGGCAAACCAGATTCTGTTTGAGAATCTGTTTGAGGAGCAATCCACCTTTGGGTTCTCGTGGGTTGATACGGGGAGGGGGAGAAAGAGGAGGACTAGAAGGAGTTGTCAGCTTTGTGTCTTAGGTGGAGGACTGAACCGCCTCTACAAATGATATATGTTTCTCTGAGTGAACAGGAGAGGTATGAGAACTCCACCATTCCTGGTCTGCTTCTTTTCTCCCACTCTCCTTGTCTTGTGCTGTAGCACGATTCCTGTTAAATCAATATTGAGTTGGCACCTGTTATTACAGGATGTGGGACCCAGCCGCCTTCATGCTGTGACTTCTTTCTGTTTCTTTCTCTCCGTTTTTTGGTTTCTCCAATGCACAAATGTGCACACACAGAGAGAAGGAAGGTGGAATTCAATCACACTCTACAAAATAGGAAGATTGAACGGCTGAGGAACAGCAGTTGCAGAGTAGGCCTGGATCCTCTTTAAGTGCCCTAATGTTGCCCTAGCCACTGAGGGTCAGAGGCCACCTCCCATATGGGCTTTGTTCACCTTGATGGTTATGGATATGCTTGGCATGTTTATGAGTCCCTGAATGACCTGCCATGCTGACATCGCCTTGCTCAGTAAAGAGCTAGGGGCAAAGGCTGCAGTTGCTGTGTCCACGTTATGTCTGGCCAGGAATGTGAAGTGGTCATTTGACTTAATTGGAGGGAATTAGGGATTGTCTGGTATGGTATGAAGTGGTGGCCATTTGAATCCTAGGCAGGAGGCTAGCAGCCCTTTTAGTTGGGCTGGACTCCAGTGCAGACAGAGGGTAGAAGCATCTTTGTGTACCTGAGTGTCTAGTAAAACATGGCCCACCCCTTTGTTCTGACATCTAATATGTGATGCCTTAACAGAGGCTCCATCAACACCATACTTTTCAAGCACATGGCTTCCCTGAAGAATCCTGGGAACTGTAGTTTACCCCACACAGAGCTCCAATTGCCAGCATCCTTGACAAACTACAGTTCCCAGGATTATTTGGGGGCATGGAAAGCCATTTACTTTGAATATGCTTTAAATGTATGGTGTGGATCAGCCCAGAGGTTGAAGGCCAACTGGATATAGGCATAAGTCTAGTTGCTGAGAGAATCCAGGCTCCACCCCCAAGTGTGTCCTCTGGTACATCAGTTCTCTTCCATCATGCTTAAAAAACAAAACAAGCTGCAAAACCTCTCTCTCTTACAACAGCATTGGGCTTAAGGTGTAGAGAACCAATATTCTTCAGACGGCTTTAAGGGTGGGGCTGAAGAAACCCTCATCTTCCCCTCCACCCATCCCATTGCCTAATGTGCCCCTCCTGGAGCACAGCCAACCCACTTCAGAGTTGCAGCAACATTGCCTGCTCTGGTTTCTTAACAAGGTGTGGAGCTGATTTGCAGCCCAGGAAAGCCAAGCTTCTTCCAGAGTGCTTCTTTGCATGTGCTGGTACCTGGCAGACACACTGTCTTCTTCCAGAGCTGCTTTATGTCTGGGGAAGGGACCACAGCTCAGTGGTATGGCACATGTTTTGTATGTAGCCCTATGTGTTCATCCTCTTGCATTTGTAAGTTTAAAAATGATCAATTTGTACATGATGACTGCCTGATTCTTATGTTCCACCTTGATTACTGAGATCTTCTCAATGCCTCTGAGGTTCAGTTGGCCTCTATTATGGACAGGCCCAGCTATTTGAAACTCCTTGCCAGTAGAGGTTTGGCAGGAATTATTCTTGCCTTCTTTTAGATGGCTCCTTTGCAATGTGCATTTGAATTTGAGATTGTATAACTCTGCTTCCAGTTCCAAACAACACAGAATCCTCTCCTTGACAAGGCCCTGCAGCCCTGCTCCCTTTGCCAAGGGATGGGGAACCTGTGGCCCTCCAGTAGTTGGATACTAACTCCTATTAGCTGTAGCCAGCATACCCAGTGGTCAGGAATGATGGGAGGTGTAGTTCAGAACATTTAGAGGGCACCACTTTAGCTACCCCAAAGTAATGGTTTTTAGTAACACCCCTTGCCCTAGATGCTTAAGATGCTGACTATGGTGTTCATGCAGTCTGAACAGACAGAACCCAAGTTAAAGGCGAACAAATGTATTTTGAAGCTAGAATGTTTCTACCAACTGCTCCATGTCCCTCTCTGCTTTAAAGAGCAGCAAGCATCCCTTTCAAAAGTTGGATGGTTGCAGTGTCTGCAAATAGCTGAATCTAAGTCCAAATATGGGGGTGTTGGTGATGCCTGCCTTTATCTTTCTGGCTAACTCTTGTACAATGCTATTAGCCCTTCTCTGAACCCACTTGTGTGACTTGTTTCGTTGGCTGGCTGGAGGTCAGAGTAGATCTGTACAGATCAGGTTTCAGTTGCAACAGGGTTACATATAGAGGGTCAAAGATGGAAAGGAATCAAGCACTGAGCAATGACCTGGATCAGGATAGAGGCTTTTGTGCAGGGTGGTGGCTAGAGGAGATACAGGATGTACATCTATTGCTGCAGCATCTGGAGTCATTGCCAGTTGCTCCAGCAAGGCTCTGTTTGTCCCCCTGCCAGGCTGTGTGAGGGAAGCTCCCTTGAGCAAAAGACTTACTTTCCTGCCATGACGCCTGCTGATTTTTCCATTGTCTGTAAGCAGATAGGGTTAACATTCCCCAGGGAAGGCAGGGCCTCTGGAGACTCGCTGCAGTCCAGCAATGAATGGTGCCTTTTTAATACTCCATCCTTCAATCCTTATCTCTCCTAATTTATTGGACGTAACTGGTGGCGCTGATGGATCCACAGCTCAGACCTTGGCTTCTAAATTTCAGCATTAATAATCTCAGCCTTCAGCCAGCTCTCCAGATGTCTTTGATTTAGCTGCTCACTTGGGAGGGGTGCAACCCCGTGTCCCTGGTGCCAGTGTTAATGTGGCCTGCTGACAATATATTTGGGCTTGGAATTGCATTTCCCTGATGAATTAATTCGCCTCTTAGTGACTGTCCCTCCCTCTGTCCTCCTCCCTTCTTAGCTGGGGTCAGATGTTCTAATGAATGGGGTCAGGATCAACTCGTTGCCTTCCTGCCCTATCCTCTCATTCTGCCCTCCTCCTCCCCAAGTGAGAAAGGGGAAATTTATCTGGCACTGTGAATGAGAGACAGACAGACAGACACACAGGCACAGAGAGAAGCAAATAACTTGCTTAATCTTCCATCAGCTTTGAACTGTTGTGCTAGGGCACTCCATATTGGAAGGCCGGTAGTAGGGAATAGTAATCAAGAAATCTTTACCAGTTGCTTTGTGTGCTCCTGGCTGTTCCCGTTCTGCAAAAAATAGCCCAAGCACCATGGTGGTGCCTACCTCCCCATCAGTGCCTAAACACAGGAAGCTGCTGCACAGCAGGTCAAGACTGTTTGTCCATGTACTCTGGTTTCGTGTGTTACAACTGGCAGCAGCTCTCCAAGGTCTGAGGGAGATAAGGGTCTGTTCTACCTGCTCCTCCTTCCTTTTAACTGGGGAGACTGGGGGTTCACCTTGGGACCTTCTGCATGCAAAGCAGGTGCATTCTGCATTCTGTAATTCAGGCATGAGTTTTATTTATTTTTTATGGTGGTGGAGGGGCATGATCTGGACAGGGGTGTGTTTTGATCCCTGGAACTCAAGCTACTTTGGCAAGGAACTGCAGGAGAACAAACTAGATTGTTGGGAACTGTTGCTTCAGTATTCGAGTGACAAATTCTAGGGCTCTTGCAGATGTTTTGGACTGCAGTTCCCATTCAGCACAGCTGGGAATTGTGGTCCAAAATATCTGGAAAGAATCTGGTTGGCAAAAGCTGACCTAATTAGAGACCTGAATACACTGTGTATTGATTTGCCTGTTTTGCAAAACTTAGCCTGCTCCTGCTAAGCTGAGCTTTAAAAGCCCTGATCAAATAGGAGCTGGAAGTTTCTGAAACAACCCCAAAAACCTGTTTGACCAGAACTAATGGTGCCCTGCATCATGGGCAACAATTACCGGTACTTCATTGCTCTGTCTTCTAGAAACTTTTGTCCTGCTGCTCCACTGGACAAACCTTTCAGCCTATAGAGCCCTGCAAACAAGTACTCCAGCATTTGATACTGGCTTGTCTGCTGGTGCATGCCAATAAGAGTCACTGGAGGGGCACATCAACAACCCTCTTTCAAAAAAGAATCTCTTACTTAGTCCAGCTGACACCTACATCCCTGACCTTGCTCACAGTGAATGCAATTTTGAGTCTATTTTAAAGGTCATTTACAATACTGGTCTTCATTGGCATCACGAGCAAGACCCAGCCGATCCACGACTCTGCTTATGGTTCAGAGGAGCTATTTAAAGCCAAGGGAAATAATTGACTTGCTTTTCCTGTTGCACTTTGAAATCCTCTTTCTCCCTTTTTTTCTTTAAAGATGGTTAAAATCAGAAAAATTGACCTTCTTCCAAGTAGTTCCTTGCACAAGCCTGGCTGCAGTCTTAAAATAATCAGTGGATCAGCCAGGGCTGTCTGGGGGAGCAGAAGTGGGTTGCAGCCAGTAGATGTCCTTAGTCAGAGTGGCTGAGATTAGCAGTAAGGAATGGCTTGTTTTCCTACAAGCTCTTATTTTTCCATAAAAAGGAGACGCTAAGGGCTTGTTCAATTGATGCTGGCCATCCATTGTAATAGGGGTTATTATCCAGATAATTGGCACGTGGTGATAGATGGCAATGCAGAGGTAAGGAAAATTAGGCTGGGCAGATTTTAATTTTTTTATTCCAGCCTTTGATTCACTGGACTTTCTTCACTTGAACATTGGCCTCCCCCTGATGAAGAACTCAAATTCCCGTTGCAGTTTCTACCCAAATCTTCAATGCTCAGATCAGTGTGATACATAGGCAAAACACAGCAGGTGCTACACATATCTACACAGAGACATTGATCCAGCAACAACACCTCCCTTACAAGCCCGTTATAAGTGATTTGGGTGGACACAACTTAGTGGAGCAAGGCGTTCTGTTCCCTAGTGCTATTTTTCTAGAAAAAGAAGTGTGGGAGCTCACCATTAGTGCATGCCTTGTTCTCTTCTAATGGCAAAGGTGCCCACCTGAGAGGTGCCGGAGCTAAGTTCCAGCAAGTTCCAGCTGAAAAAAACCCTGGGTAGACAACCTGGTATTTCTCTGAGAAGGCTGAACCTGCCCTGTCTGTCCATGCCTACTCTGGGGTCTCATTAACCTAGGAGAAGGAGGGTACACCACTGCCTCTACAGGGCAGCAACCTCCCCTGGAGAGGAAGGATTAGATGTGATTTCTGACAACCCTAGAGGTGGAGTCTCCCAACAGCTCCAGAGTGAGCACTGAAGCCCATGCATCGTACTGTGGGAAATGGTGGCAACAAGGGAATCCCCTCTCCAGGATCCTCTTCCCCAGGGCTCTCCCAACACAGGCAGAGACCTTCCCAGTCTACTGGATCCCTTCCTGGGGTCTGCCACTCCTGTTTTCTGTCCTGGCTTGACCAGCCCCCTCCCCAAGTCTATGACAAGGAGCAGTAAGTGCGCAGAGGCGCCCTGATAAAGGGCCGAGTGGGCCCTATTCTGGTAACATTTACATGAACAAACTGTTTAAGGGAATGGGCATATGCTTCTCTTGTTTAAAGAGAAGACAGCACTTGGGCTGCCTTTGGACGGGGTCAGTGGGGGGATATTGTGCAAGTGTTGCTGGGTTTATTGCTAACTCTCCCCTCCGCCCCAATTTATAACTACATTTTGTGATATGGAACTGTGCCTTTGTGATGGATATACCATGGTTTCCTACATAATTTTGTTCACATCAGTGGGTGTGGTATGAAACAACTGTGGACATCATTGGACATGTCTACAGTACTACCATCCTCCCTCTACCCCATATCTTTTCCCTGTGATCCTGTGTGCAGTTTTGAAAAACTTATTTCCAGCTAAAGAAGTGTATATCATTGAAAGAAGGAAATAGTGGTAGCTTTCCATTTCAGTGTATCAATCAAAAATGGAAACTCACACTCTTTCCAACCTGTTTGTAGAAAGGTGCATGTTGGAAAGTTTGTTGCTCATTGACAGAGCACCTATTTTACATGTAGAAGGTCCCTGACTCAATTCCTGGCACCTTCAAGAAGGGCTGGGAAATACGCCTCTCTGAAACCCTGAAGAGCCAATGCTAGTTGGTGTGGTGTTGAAAGTACACAGGAACATGGGAAGCTACCTTCTTTATACTGAGTCAGACCATTAGTCCATCTATCACAGTATCATTCACTCAGACAGGCAGAAGTTCTCCAGCATTTCAGACAGAGATTCCTTCCAGCTCATATCTGCAGATATCAGGGATTGCACTCTGGACCTTTTGAGGGCAAAGCATACGCTCTACCACTGAGCCACGACCTACTCGGCTAGATGGACCAACAGTCTGACTTGGGATAAGGCAGCTTCCTCTTGTTTTCTACACAGAGAAAGTTGTGCAGAGTCCTAACGAGAGAGTCTACCTCCTATGACCATTAGGGCTTATTTTATAGCCACCATCCCATCACCTTAGTGTGGTTCTCTGTGGTTGGTGGGTTCTGATCCTCAAGCTTTGGAAGAGATGGAGCCAGGGGCAAAAATGCCCCTCAAACTCTGTTTCCCACTTCCTCCAGAGTCTGCTTGTGTTCTGCTGATCCTCTGCTCATCTCTGAGCCTTTAAAGATCAAGGTGGGATTAAATGACACTGAGCTGAAGGGAGCAGGGAGAATCTAATCGCAGCCTCTCCGGCTTCACACCTGAGAACATGCTGCTCTCAACATCTTTGCTTAATTAATCAGCTAGGTGTGCATGCATATATGTGTGCGCGCGAGTGAGCGAGCACACAACTGCCGGGGGCCTGTTTGTGGTGTTAGCCTATCCATGTGGTGCTTGGCAGCTTGCTGTGCAGCAGACACGAGGCTAGACTTTAAATAAGGGTGCAATTATTGTCTGAATAATTGACGAACAACGGGCAACGCATCGGCACTCAGCGTAATGGGCTTTGGTCCGTTGCCACGGAAGAGGCGCCGGCCTCCTTGGCTCTGCCAGCTTTTTCCACATCTTTGGCGGGAAGGCCAAGCAAAGGTGTGGGGAGGAGCTTCTTCCTTTCCCCAATTTTGTTACTTTTTGCCCCAAGTTAGGAATTAGTCCTATAGTGGGATTTAGCACTGACATGCTCTCAGCAGATTAAAGGTAAAGGTACCCCTGACCATTAGGTCCAGTCGTGGACGACTCTTCGGTTGCACGCTCAGCTTAGATCTGAGCTTTAGGTTGGGGTTTGTTTTTTGGGTTTTTTCTCAGGGGTGAGCAACTATAGTAGTAGCATCAATAAGTTTAATATACTCCCTCAAAATCCCAGATTGGTTGGAATATCCACGTGACAGCCACAGGTACACCAGGTGCCTTTGCCTAAGCCAAGGCTGGGGAATCTGCGGCCGTGTTGTTAGACTCCAATGCCCATCATCCCTGACCATTGGACATGCAGACTACAAAGCATGGTGGAAGTTGTAGTCTGGCAACATCTGGAGGGCCACAGGTTCCCTCATCCCTAAAGTACATCTGTGAAAGCTTCTGAGGGCCAGCTTGCTGTTGTGGTGAGAGTGTTGTGTTTCAGTGCAGCAGACCTGAGTTCAAATCTTGTTTTGCTTTCTCAGTGGCCTTGGGCCACATCATTTTTGCTCAAGTCTACTCCATAGGGCTGTGGTGAGATTAACATGCTGCTTTGAGCTCCTTGAGCAAAAGACCAGATATTACAAATGTCATCAACTGTCCTGATGAATGAATGCCTGTCCTTGTATGTTTGGAAAGGGAAAGTGTATGCAGATGGGTGGTTTTGGTTTTACTAGTCTGCTTTTTTTCCTTTCTCACAACCTGTTATTTGACGTTCTGCTTATTTGGCACTCTTGTAAATCAACTCAAAAACAAAACATAGGGTAGCAGCCAACTAAATTTACCTGGGGGTACACCCGTTGAAATTACTGGACCTAAGTTAAGCATATTCATTAATTCCAGTGGGTCTACTCTGAGTAGGACTAACATTGGATATAACCTATTGTTTTAGTTCCAAAAACAAAACACACAACCATATCAAACAAACTCATGTTTTAAATTGGGGGGGGGGGTTTGCAAGGAGCAGGTGTTAATCAGTTGGGGGGAGGGAAAGGCTCACCTCGGTATGGGATATCTTCATGTCATGTGAAATGGTCAGAAAAGCATCCAAGGAATGATGGCAGAAAATCACAGCTCTTGGGTCCTCACATTGCTCAAGCAGTGGTGGAGTTGAGTATGGAATTGGCTCAGGGTTCCTGGTCCTCATGGTGCTTTTGGCAGGGGGACATTGTGTCCATTTCAGCAGGAAACATTTAGCCCTGTTTGAGGCAGGTCCCATTTAACTAGAGCATGAACGCATGTGTACACACACAACTTCTGGTGTCACTGACCTCAGTTCTATGCTGGGTTCAGTCTAAACATCACAGGTCAGCTGCAGGCTAAATCAAATTTGACTTGTCACTGACCCGCAATAAACATTTAAAGTAGACATTCAAGCACAAATCACTGAGGCTGTGCGATTTGCGTGTGTAAAAAAAGTGTTCTCTGGCAGTTTCAAAGCAACACACCTTTTAGAGAAGTATTTAGGCTAAAGAGAAGGCAGCACCACTCATACATTAGCAACATGTGGGAGTTCAGTTGGTCGACGTTGAGATGTGTTATTAGGCAGTCTGTGGGCAGACTTTAAGCTTCACGTATGTATAGCTATGAACTCCTGAATTTAAGCGTGTGTCATCATCTGCTTTTATGTTCTTTGTCATCTTTCTGTCTATCTGTTCACTTGTGTACCCCCTGTAATAATGAAATATCCAAGGTACTATTCAGCTAGTGGGAGACGGGAACAATACCTTTGGACCATGCTAACAGTGCCACCTGCAGTCATGGTGCCGATTTTGCTCAAGGTCAGAAAGCAAGCCAGTGGGAAAGAAGGTTCTTGGATCTGGCAGTCTCTGCCAGGGCACAGAAGTGGCTGGCTTTCTTTGGGCAGCCTAGGCGAACATGAGTAGACTGGCCTCTTGCGGTGCATTTCCATGCAGCTGCCTGAAATCCTGTGATTGGTGTTGTGTCAGGACTTGTATTTTTGCAGTGTTTCCTAGGAGGACAGGCGTTAGAAGGACAGAGTGGCTCTTTATATGGCACATGAGTCATTGTGGCGGGGAGCAATTTTCCATTCTTATTCTACTTGCTGTGCCTCTTCCTTCTCTCGCCTTCCTGCATAAGCCTTCAGTGAGCCTCACTTCACTTTCTTGGATGAGCAGCTTTTGATGCAAGTGGTGGGAGAATCCTTATGCTTTCTCTTTCTTGCTGTGTATTAAGAACAGATGGATCGCCCTCCAACGAGCCTGTCTGCACCGTTAACACTTGATGAGCCCTGCCGCCACTCTGACTTAAGAGAGAGAGCACCGGGTGCCTCACTTGGCTGCCTCTTGGCAAGGGAGGAGCTGCTGGCGCCTGCCTGAGCGTTACAGTGCTATGTGGCTAATTGTCCTTGTTTATAGTAGCAATATCCCTCCGTGGGGCGTGGGTGGCCTTGACCAGGGAAGGACCAGAGGGATCGAGAAAGAAAAAAGAAATAGATGACTAGGAAGACAGACATGAAGGTGCCAGGAAGCTGAGGGGGGATCTCATGAGGGTTTGGTAGGAGTGCAGGCTACCAAAAAAAAAAAAAAAAAGAGAGAGAGAGAGAGAGAGAGAGAGAGAGAGAGCGCGCGCGCGAAGTCCATAGCTGACAACTAGAGCAGGCAGCTGCTTTGGGAAAGAGAATAGTCATAAGGTAGGGCAGTTTCCACTGTACTTCCCCTTCTTAATTGTGGTTGTGGACTGTGTAACTGGATGGGTTGTTTTTGTACAGAGGCTGCAGGTAAAACTGTGTTACAACCTGTGTTACAAAACTTTGGGAAGTATTCCATGCCTTGTAAAACAAGCTGTGTACAGAATGACTTGAAGGGTGCTTCTTATTTGCTTAGAAAGCCAAGGGTAAATTGGCTGCAGACAAAATATTGCACAGAGGTTGATAGCTGCCTACCACAACCACAGCTGCTGCAGCTGCTAAGTAAACAATTTGGGAGTGGACTTGTTGCATAGATGGAGAATCCTAGTTGGGGATCACATTTGGGTAGGAAATGCTATGGTTCATCTCCTTGACAATTACATCTCATTGAGAGATGGAAAGCAGACATGCGCTAAAACACCCCCAAGAAACCCTCTTCTCTCAAAATTCGAAAGTAGCACTTGCAGTATTGTGAATTGGCCCTTGAATCCCAAGACCCTGGGCTAAATCTGGGGGATGCTGGCTGAGGAACTGATGCTGCTTCATTTCTTTTCTGTATCTAATTAGTTAATTTCCCATTCTTACTAGAGTTCTTCCACCACTCTGACCAGTTAGGGCTCAGGGTAAAGGCCAGGGGTTCCACAGAGTTTGACTGGTCTTTGTAGTGAACTAAACATTTCAGGTCATCTGGACACCTCCCTTCCCACAAGAGGCAGGTATTGTCTCTAGCCTTGTGCTGCACACTGAAAAGTCAATGTGAGGTCAAGGACAATGCCTAGCATCAAGCTTCGGACTCGTGTGTGTGTGTGTGTGTGTGTGTTTCTTTCTTGCAATTATACCATGCTTTTCCAAACCCAGTGGGGAAACTGTTGTATCCTGCCTTTAAAACACACACCTCTCTTTTTATCGGAATTGGAGAGGAGGTTTAGGGTTCTTGTTTTGTTACTGAACTTTAAAAGTGCTGTACCAGCACATACACAATTTTGCTCACCAGAGGCGAGTGCTCCACTTACTCTCCAGTGTGAAGGACTTTCTGAAGCCTCCAACAAACTCTCATGCACTGTGGTTTGGAGAAGGAAATAAATAGTAGACATTTCTTCCCATGATTGTTTCATTAGTTATTCAAGTCCCAGGTACAAGTAAGACTGGAATCCTGCTGCTCCCTCCAGCCCTCTATGTGCTTGTTAGAGAAATTGTTTGAGGGTGATTTATTTATTTATCCTTTAGTCCATTTATGGACAGTTTACTCTTCACTGAACTCTAAAGTGGAGTTCAATAAGGAAAATCCACATATAAATAAAAAATTCATCAATATACAATAAGCACACTTTCAGACCTTTTTCATTAAGAAATATATAAAAATACACAAACAATATCCACAACAACTTTATCTATATCCCTAAGATATATAGTTAAGAATGGATGGGAAGGAGAAATGGAAGCTTGGCTCATTATCTTAGAATTTTGGACCCCCTGACCAAAGTGGGCCTCCGCCATCCCCCCAGTCTTGGAGCTAGATAAGAGCATTCACCCACCCCAAATGCCTCCGACCTTACTGCACAGTTAGAGTGATGACCTTCTCTCTCATCCCCAGCTCTAAGGAAGGCTGGGGGCACCCAACACTTGTCAGAATCCAGTGGCGTACTTGCCATAGCGAGCGTGGCAAGGGGAATTGTGGACCCCCCCCCCAGTGCCTATATTCTTGACATCATTGAGCAGCTCCTTGTCGTTATCCTTCTGAAGATAGCATCCTGCATTGCAGGGGGTTGGGCAAGATGACCCTTGGGGTCCCTTCTGGCTCTACATATCTGTGATTCTGTGATTTTAGTTGGGTAAAGAGATGTGCAACACCTTTGTGCCTGCCTGTGGGGCTCTTGCTCATGGAGGCAAGAGGGGAGCTTTGGCAGCGGCGCTAATAATGCTGGGGCCTGCCCGGCAATTGATTTAAATCATTTTATAGAGAAACCTATGCAAAATAAAAAGCCCTTAATCACATTTGTATCCATTTCCAGCCTCGGTAAATCAATTTGGATTGAGCCGGGTGCCACACTTACAGCTTATTAGTGTGTGTCTATATGGTCAAATTAATGCTAGCCCAGGTTCACCTAATGGGGTCGCTGCCATTAGATTTTCTGCCTAAGCCTCCATAAGCTGCAGCATTTCAAGAAAGAAAGAAAGCTGCAAGAGGAGTTGGTGAGAGCGCCAAGACGTGAAGGGCAAAGGCTAATGGCACTTCATCAGCGGCACAGCTTTCTATGGCTTCTACATTTGGGGACGGGCCATGGCTCAGTGGCAGACTGCCTGCTTTGCATGCTGAATGTTGTAGGTTCAGCCCCTAGCATCTCTAGGTAGGGCAGGGAATGTACATTGTCTTAAGTCCTAGAGAGCCTCTGCCTCTCAGTTTAGACAATACTAGATGGACTGTGGGGTCTGCCTCGGTATAAGGCAGCTTCTTACATTCACATGCCTGCTCATTTATTTTTCTCCCTGATGTGGCCTCCCTGGCAGTGAGGAGAGGGAGTCTGGCACACATGGGCTGCGACCTCCAAAGAAGGGTTGCTGTCTCTGAAGCAATCCCACCCACCCGCCATGTAGGTAAAGCCCTGGCAGGCTCCCCTGGTGGGAGCAGCAAGTTTCTGATCAGTGCTGAGTGTCAGACTTATCATTTAAATTTGCAGCAGTGCCCCCTGTTGTAGCATCATTCTGGGAAATTAGGATAGTTCTTCCAGAGCCAGCTGTCTGGTGCTGTTTAGAGCACTGGAAAGCAAAAAAAAATTCAAGCGTGTGGTAGTTCTGCCCAGGGCTGGCATTAATTCTGGCAACTCTCAAGGTTGCTGTGTGCTGACACCAGGCCTGACTCAAACCAGGAAAAGACCATATGCAAACCTTCACACAGTGCCAAACAGAAGCCTGGCTTAGTATGTCTTAGTAGGTATTGCAGTGGTCAGGGTTCAGGCTGCTACCCCTTCTGTTGCTCCTTGCTCTGCCCCTGTGGCCAGCAGCAGGAGAATACCTTATGCAGATTTGCATATGGAAATTTATAGGGGTTACATAATTTATTTTGTGTGTGCAGAATTCAAGGCTTTCTTCAACCCTGCTTATGATGCTGCATGTGCAGCTCAAAGCATGATGGGAAGTTGGAGGTGGTGGCTCACCTGCAAGGATTAAGCAAGGGCAGGTATTTTCAACAGAGGGTGCTGGGGAAACAGCTGATGGAGCACCTTAATTCCCCTAGTGGCAGCTTTCCCTCCTTCCTTTTCCCTCTTCTCCCCTCCCCTCCCTTTCATGTAGGTCATACAGCAGATAGCCTAGTACATTTTCCACCCGCCCATGCTCCACACGTTGTGTACTGAATTCCTCTCGCACGCTCAATTATTTATAATTATAGCTTTAACAGGCTCTGGCACTGTGTCCTGTCCCATTAAGGGAAAGGGAATGGTATGGGGGGTGGAGGGGAGAGAGAGAAGAACTTGCATAGCCGGCATTGTCAGTATGCTTTCCTCACTGTCGACATTGAGAATGCAGAAACCTCCAGCTTGCAGGCCCTCCTCAGTCTATTCCACCACAGGCAGCTCAACTGCCCTGTCCAATGCAGAAGCTTAATTACTAGTGAGTATTGCAGCACAGAAATGGAGAGTGGGGTGTGGAAGGTGTGCAAGCAGATAGATGAACACTTTGAAAATATCTGCATTAAAGCAGATACCCAATTGCACACTGTGTCCTTGGGAAACCAATTAGGGCACCTTGTGTCACAAGGGGTTGGGAAGCTTTGAAAGCCACTGTTTTAGTACTCTGGGTCCCTACACTCCCATTTCCTAAGCAGAATTGTCAAAGGTCTCTGTGTCTCATTGCTTTTCAAAATCGTGTGTCAAGAGTTCTTGCCCAAGCAGTTTTGTGGGGAAAGAAGCCTTCTATTTGTGACTGTGGCACCAAGACCTTGCTCCACTAAATGGAAGAAGTTAAGAAGCTCCACTCTGGACCTACCTAGTCCAGCATTCTGTTCCTACAGCGGCCAATTAGATACCTCCTGGAAGCCTATAAGGGGACCATGAGAACAATAGCCCCCACCCCATGCTGCTGATCTCCAGTGGCTGCTATTCCTCTCATCCTTGAGATAGCACATAACCATCATGACTAGCTGTCCACTATAGCCTTAGTCTCCTATGATCTAGCCTAGCAATCCTTTGATAGTGCCAGAGCTTATTAGGCAGGTGAGGGAGGCTTCTGTGCCTTCCTTGGCCAACTGACCAATCCCTCTCGTGCCTTAGCCTTGACTTTCACTCTGGGTTCCACAGGGAGAGTGGCTTTTGGAGTGGCATCTCTTCCAGCAGTTGAGAAAGGCTCCTGGGACCAAAAGGTAATCCCATAGTTTGGAAGAAGTGTTTACTATAAAATCAGTACATGGATGGATGGATGGATGGATGGATGGATGGATGGATGGATGAATATTGGAAAAAAGGTGTGGTGTCAGGATGACTAATATTATTATTATTGACACCATCATCAATTTATTAATTTTCTTCTATACAAGTATCTCAAGACAACAGACAATAAAAACAGCAAAAACAACAACAGCAAAGTTTTAAAGACTCAGCAGCTATGGATAAAACCATACAAAATAGGCATTCATAGCAAAGACCCTTTTATGCATATGGGAAAGCCTGTTAGAACAAAGACCTCTTCAATTGTTTATAGAAAGTGAAAATAGTTTTTACCTGCCCTGGAAGAGGTCATCTGTCAGGGTAACCAAGGTATATTCAGTCCCAAACCCAGGTCTGAACCCAGGTTGGAATGGGGCTAATGATGAATTTTCACCAGGTAAGGTTGTTTAGGGCCAGGGGGCAGTTTCCCCCCCCCCCCCGTCACCCGGCCTCTTGCAGTGAACATGCTCTTTGCTTGTGGGGGAATTTAATCTGGTTGATCTGCAAGGAGGGGTGGCATGTATAATCCTGCCTTTTGGGCAAGGAGTTAATTAGGTGCTCTTCTGGCTTAGTGATTCTATGGATTGCCCAGCTAGCTCAATGTCAGAGGTGAAACCATTTTGGTGATCTCATCTGGCCTTTCTTCATACCTGCCGCCCCATCCCCCACTCCATAACTGTCTTTCTTCTCTCCCCACATCCTCTGATTTTCTGCTGTTTATGTGGATCTACACACACACACACACACACACACACACACACACACAATCTCTCTTTGTGTGTGGTGTGGGGGGGTGGGGGTGGGAAGCAATAAACAGATCTTTGCATCTGGTGGCTGCTTAATTTGTTTTCAATAGGTTTCAATCAATTAAATGCAGTCCTGGGGAATGGGGGAAAGTGCAGCAGTAATTGGCTAAAATAAATCACTTGGCTCTTCCCCGGGCAGCCGTAGCTGAGGCAGGAGGCAGAAATGACTTTGCTTCTTAATCAATGCAAAGGAGGCATTGAGGGTGGTTTGGTTTTGTGGGTTGTGTGTGTTTTTCCCTTTTCTGGGGTTAGATTTTTATTTTTTTTATAACACATCCATGCAGCCCTGGGAGAGCCAGGCAGGGTGCGCTGGCTCATGGTATGCCAGTGATTAATGCACCTCCCTTGTGTCTGGTGTCATGGCCTCTGAGATGATGTTATCCTGAGCTGCTGCCCCCATTTTCTTGCCACCCTTCGCCTTCTCTCTCTCTCTCTCTCTCTCTCTCTCTCTCTCTCTCTCTCTCTCTCTCCTTTATTATTATTATTTTCCCTGCGAGATTTTCTCTACCTTCAAGGCTGCCTGCCTCTCCAGTGCCTCTTCCTTTGTACTCTGCAGGCAGTGCTTATGTACAGCATCTGCGGCAGAGCAGGGAGCCGAGAAATCAAGGCTGGGAGGTGAAATTGACAAGGTGGTTAAACTGCCTCAAAAGCCGGCTTCCTTCCTCTTCGCTCCTGCTCCCGCCTCCTCCGTGGACTCTGAGGCTGCCCACATGAGCTGCAGCGAAGGTCGGGCTTTTTCCCAGCTTGGATGAAGTGCCTCGAGAGACGCTCCACTTCTCGAGTGCAGCCTTCTGCCCTCAGCTCTCAGATGGCTTGTGCTTTGAAATATTTCCTGCCTGCCCTTTCCCCCCTCTCGCTTTGGCTCTGCAAAGTTCCAGGCACTGCTCATTTCTTCTCACTGAGGAGCCTTGTAATAGATGGCCGCTTTGGATGAAATGTTTCCTTGTGAATGCTTTAAAAACGAGATGTACGGAAGTGACTAGAAAAAAATGGCAAAGTTGATGTTGAAAGGAGCAGACATGGAGGCCAGCGCTGTGTCCAGAAAACAGCTGATGCATCTTAGCAGTTGTATCAGTAAGCACTGAGCTGTAGGCAGTCAGTGCAAAGCCAAGGTTAGGCACCTGTGTGATTTGGGACAATGTTGCCCAGGAATAGGGAACCTTAGACTCAGGGGCCAAATGTGATCCTCCAGACATCTCTGCCTGGCCCTCAGGACTCTCCCTGGGTGACACACCCCTGCTTTGCACCCTCCTGACTGTTTTTGCTTGCCTCAAGTATGTTTTTGAATTCTGACAATGCTTCTTGCTTGACTGTATGGTGAGGATGCAGAGCTGTGTGTGTGTGTGAAAACTAGCCTACTGTACAAAGGTAAAATTCATGTTAGTGGATCTACCCCCTTTTGCCTCTGTCCCTGTGCACCACTGGCATGTGCCCTACAGTAAGTTGCCTTGAAGGGAATGTGGCCTGTGGGCTGAAAACTGTTTCCCATCTCTGTTCATAGCCATTGCCCCAATCAAGCCTGCCAGTAAGCCATTCCCTTGGGTATTCTGTGGAGATAACTGTCTCTAGCAGAGGTAGAGAGCCCAGTGCCTTCTGGTTGTTGTTTGGGCATTACTTATTGCCAGCCTGGCTGATATGCAGGGATGATTGATGTTGTGGTCACAGATTCCTCACCACTGCTTTTCAGGCAACCAAGCCAGAAGGGTGTATAAATATGGATGTGTTTCTTATAAACCCCTATGGATCAACACAGGTGTGTTTGGTCAGTTGAACTAGTAGTCCCCCCCCCCCTTATAGGTTAACATGCTGGATGGGAGTAATTTCCATGTGCAGTCTGATTGCCATCTTCAAAGGCCTGTTGCATACGTAAATGATGGAGAAGCTTTTTGCTGTTGCTCCAGAAGGTAGATCTTGGAACCAATGAGTTAAAATCAGAAATAAAAGGAACGGGCTAAATGTCAAGAGGAATGTCCTGAAGGTATGAGGTGTACCGACAGTTGAGCGAACAACCAGATTTTATCTTCTGTATTTCTTTTGCAACCTTATTAAGCACTGCTTAGCTGTGGGAGAGGAACAGGAGTCTCTTAACAACTCTCAGCACCCATAACAAACTACAGTTCCCAGGAATCTTTGGGAAAAGCCATGACTACTACTACTTCTATTATTATTATTATTATTATTATTATTATTATTATTATTAGCAGCAGCAGTAGTAATATTAAATTTGTATACCACTCTTCAGATGGTATACAGATCTTAGGGTGGTTCACAACATAAAAATACAAAATGAGAACACAAAATACATAATAAAACAAAAACAAACTAAGTGATATCATAGTGTATGGTGCTGATGTGGCCTTGATGAATCTCCTGAATTGGAAGGGGATTGTAGATGTAGACATTTTGGAAGGGGATTGTAGATGTAGACATTTTGAGGTTCCTTTCAGCTGGGTGATTCTATGAGACTGTTCCTCTGGCAAAAGGGAAGCATTTATAGTTGGGCTAGTCTGGGGAGAGCAAACTGGCTTTAATAACCACAATAGTTTCTTGCTTCTACTCTACAGCCGGCAGTGGCTCACTGCAGTGGACACCAGCTCCCCACCTGGGCGGTCCCCAGTTCAAGTCCCAGCTGCTCTGACTTTTTTACACCGGCAGTGCACATAGCACAAACAGTTGCTCCCCTCGTACAGACATTTTCAAAAATCTAGGGTTTGTTGTAAAAATGCACCTGAATGAGGTGGGAGAATCCTGTTGGCAGAGTGGGCTTTACCATTTCAGACTGCAAGTAGGGAAAAACCCCTTTTAAAAATGTTCCCTTGTATTAAAAAAAACACACCTTCCTACAAGAATTAAACCAACTTATCAGAGAGCTCAACCAGCCATCTCCCTGCTTTGTTGGTCTTTTAGTTGTGAATACATCTTGTGACGGGGAAAGCATTAAAAAGTGTGTCCGTCTTCCTTCCCAGTCATTGTTCAACCTTGGGGCCATTATACTGCATGCCTAGATCCATTCTAGGAAGAAACTGGTAGGGCCAGAAGCAACTCTGTGGCAACAGGTCATTGGAACGTTCCCCATAGCTTTAAATTGTTAATCTCCCACACGCTCCTTGTTGCCCCACCTCTCCCAAGAAATGTATAGGAGCTAATGAAACCTCTGTTTGATCTTGCAACAGATCCCAAGGTATTGCAACAGGAAAACGGTATAAACCTAATTAGCTACCATGCACAAACTGCCAGGAACAAGTGCACATAATTTCAAGGGGGGTGGGGGATCAGCACAAAATGTTGTGATGTGTAAAATGTTGCCAAGGTACTTCTGCGCACCAATGGAAGCAGTGAGGCACTGGGGCTTCTTTTAACTGAGCCAGTTGAACTCAAATCTGTTTGACGTTTTTCTGTGGTCCATATTGCCTTGCAATTTCTACTGGTTAACGAAGTGTTCTTTTTTTTCTCTTCAGGGGGAAAAATACCCCTTGATCAGAGGAGGTCATTGCCTCTGCAAAATTATAGTTGTAAGAACGTTGGGAGGGGGCTGCTCCTGTGAACCTGCCAGCAATTATGTGAACACAGCACTTTTGATTGCTCCATTCCAATTAATTAAACACAACGGTGACCCAAATTATGATCTCTTGGCTCCGAGAGTGTGGTATTTTTAACCTTAACTGTCTGGGGCTGTGTTTAGATTTCAAACCCAGGCAGAAGTGTCACCCAGGGAGAATGGCTGGTTGTTGAGCTGAACTTTGCGGATGACAAAACCCGCAATTAGACACCGCAGTGTCCCAGAGACAGGTCCTTAAAGCTGTCGGAAGCCAGTATCCCGTCATTTGATACAGGTCTGTCATTATGCTGCTGAACCTATTAGCTTCAGGTAAATAACCCGTCATGCCAGGGACAGAAAGCAGGCAGGCTGGGGAATTCTGTAGCCTCCTAATTAGGAGCTGTGGTGCAAAAAGATGGATGACTTCCATCCCTTAATTTCCTTCATTAGGGAGAAGTTTCAGGAGTTCCTACTCCAGTGCTGAGATGGCAGTTTTCACCTCTCTTAATTCTGATTCCACAACTCTTCGCTATTCCATGGTGCATTGTTTGTTTGAGCTGCTTTTGCGCTTCTTGATTTCAGTAGATGGGGCTGCAGACCCAGCTTGCACCTGTGTTAACTTTCAGGTTTGTATAAATGACTCTGAAAATTACTGTCCACATTGAACTGATTTAGGTCTTTCCCATGTTTTCGGTTTCATCTTGTCCTGCAAAGGGCACGGGAATGTCACTCTCCCTGAATCCCTCCCCCCCCCCTTTTGAAAGAGGGAAGAAAGGAAAGCAAGATCTGTATAGCTTTTGGGTAACATAGGAAACTGCTTTATACTGAGGCAGAGCACTGGTCCATCTAGCTCAGAATTGTCACACAGACTGGTAGCAGTGTAGAGGATGGTGTTTACTTCACCAGCTACCTGAGCCTTGGACTTCTGCCAAGCATGCATTACTCAAGTGGACCTCTGGACATAGCAGGATTTTTATTTTATTTTTGCACAATAGTTGGCCACTCATTGACCTTCCAGTGTTGTGGACCCAAGACTACAGAACTCCCTTCTGACTGAGATTAGACAATCACTCTCCTTGGTGAACCATAACTCAGACTTTTCCAGCAGACATTTTATCTGTTTTTATTTATTTATTTATTAAATTTCTACCCCACCTTTCCTCCAAGGAGCTTTAGATGGTGGCATACCTGGTTCTCCCATTCCCATTTTATCCTTACAACAACCCTTTGAGGTAGGTTAGGTTAAGAGATGGTGACTAGCTTCATGGCTGAGTGTGTGTGGATTTGAAGCACTCTTAACCACTCTACCATGTTGGCAGTGTTGTAGTGTCTGGTTATATGGTTAAATTTGATTTATTTATTTTCTTTGTGGTTCTTTTTTATTCACACTGCTTTTAAATGCTAATTAAGCAGGGTAGAAATGTTTTAAATAAAATTAATAAATAAATAACATAAACCATGGGATTTATTTTTTTCCAAGTGTTTCTATTGCAGCCTTAATAGAAGAAAAACAGTCATTACTAAAAATAGAAGAAAAATAGTCTTTACCCAAAGTTGGACCGTGATTATACAGTGGTACCTCGGGTTACATACGCTTCAGGTTACATATGCTTCAGATTACAGACTCCGCTAATCTAGAAAGAATACCTCGGGTTAAGAACGTTGCTTCAGGATGAGAACAGAAATCGCGTGGTGGTGGCGCGACAGCAGCGGGAGGCCCCATTAGCTAAAGTGGTGCTTCAGGTTAAGAACAGTTTCAGGTTAAGAATGGACCTCCGGAACGAATTAAGTACGTAACCAGAGGTACCACTGTAGTTGTAAATTTATAACTCTGTGGTCTGGAAACAACCTTCAGTAGCAAGCTGTGAGGGCGGGTCTTTGAGTCCCCTTGACATTCCTTGCATATCATTCTGGAATAACAGCTGCAGGACCCTTTTGATTACATAAACCTGTCTGGTGATAGAAAAGGCTTCTAATTCATTTGCAAGTGCTGTGAAATCCAGTGTTGGGATCCACTGGGCACATGCAGTGTACCTTTCTTCCACCATTTGCACACTTGAAGCCTAATACATCCGTCGTCAGCCACGACCTCATTTGTGTGTGTTTGTCCTCATGGGCCCCTGCACTGCCATTGTCTGTTGGGATGGGAGGTGGGGAGGTTACGTGCAAATTTCATTACACCATTTGCTAGCGATCAATACAGTTAAATTCTTGCTTCCCGGGCCCTGGTGGTTTCCCCTTTCACGTCAGCATCCGAGGGAACAATTGATGGATCTGAGTCTGGTAAGAGCATAAATCTGAGCCTGCCGCAGCTTTTAGAGTGCTTGTCTTGGTGACATATTTGGTTTGTTTGAATGTCTAGCTGTGGGGGAAATCAATCACCTGGCTCTGTTCCTCACATGCCCCCCACCCCTGGCTTCATTTTAATTTGCTAGTCTGTGGGTTGCGTATACCAAGTATCCGTCTATATTTGAATCAGGCAGACAGGGTCTCTCCTCTTAATAAATCCTGCCCAACAGGCCTCCTTCATTCAGCATTCTTCGTACTCCTGGCCTGCCCTGAAAATTTACACAGCCACTAGCTCACATGTTTCAAAATCCTTTTAGGGTGACTTCCTCACTCGCTCACAACAAAATGTGATTCCAAATTAGGGTTACCGGGTTACTTTCTTTGCGAGGGGCTTGCTTTTTCTGGAACAACAGTTCCAAAGAACATGATGGATGCCCCTTTAGTTCTGGACACAATCAGAGCCACAGGTGTCCACTCTGAATTCAAATCTGGAAGGTGTTTAGAAGCTGCATATAAGCAGAAGGTGCCTGAAGCAGTTCTAGTGAAGTTGATCGAACAACAGTAGATGACCAATTTCTGAGAATTTCTACCCAGTTGAGCCAATCTGTTGCTAGAGCCACAGTTACATCTCTTCCCTGCTTTTCAGTGGCGGAAGTCAGTGGCTGAAGTTAGAGAGCCCACTAAGCTAGTTCTCATTCCTCAGACCAATAAGTTTCTGAATCAGGCTCTGGAGACTCTTGACACCATGGTCCCAAGGTACCCCTTCTTGGTTTTGAGATAGCACACCTACCTTCAGTGATATTTCTTCTGTCCACATGGATTTCTTGAAGCTCATTGTGTTTGAACAGGAGGAGCATGTTTCTTCTCTGTGCTACATCCAGGAAGGGTTAGAATTTATGATTTGGTCTAGGGAGTCCTGTGTTTACACACACCTGCCCTCTGAAGCTCACTGGGTAATCATGGGCTGGTTGTGCTCTTGCCTTCCCACTTCCAGCCTAACCCACCTCGCAGGGTTGTTGAGAAGATCAAATGAGGATGGAGTGGGAGATAATTCAATTATTTCAGGTGTCTGTCCCTGCCTTTTCACATCCCTTACACACGTGTGTGTGGATGTGCACACACACGTACACATATAGCTCTTCTGAAGGTAGCTATTTCATTTACCCTCTGTCATCTGCTAGAAATAACACCAGCAACCCCCTCCCCTGCTGTGCACATAGACTTGGTGGGGATGGGGGTAATAGTGCATCCCCAGCCCCTTTGCCCACGCAGAGCACAAGGCTCTTCATCTTTGCCTCCTACCTCTCTGCTCTCCCCTCCAGACGATTTCTCTGACAGAAGCTGACAAGAATCATTTCCAAGATGGATTGATTCAATTTAGCACCATTTCTTCCCTCTGCTAGGATTTGGTGATGTACGGCTCCCCAGCCAGAGCTGCGTTCCATGTGAGTCCTCATCCACTGGGTTTTCTTAGCAACACACTTGCCATTGCTGCATATGGTGGGCAGGCCCAGATCATTGGGTTTGCATATGGCAAAGAAGCCTCATGAGCCACTGGTCGTAACCCACCACTGCTTAGATTGAAGGGTGGAGGCACCAATGCATGCATTTTTGCATCCCCGAGAGCTTAAATACTATATTGGCTACTTTGCCCATGCTGACCCTTCCACCTAAATGTTGCATTTCTAGACTGTTTCTCTCTCTTACAGTTTTGTAGAACTGGCTTCTCTTTTCCACAGACCTCCACCAATGTGGACTAGTGCAGTGCAGCAGTAGCTACACTTGTGTACAATGGTACTGTAATTCTGGTGTATTCCTTATTCTGCATTTGTGATAATTTCTATGCACCAACAGTAGGCTACTAAGCCCATGTTGAACTGAGCAAGCATGTTGAACATAGGAGTAAGTCAGACTGTTGGTCTGTCCAGGTCAGCATTGTCTCCACTGACCAGGGGTGGTTCACTGCGGGTGCAGACAGGGCCAGTCCCAGCTTTACCTGAAAATGCCAGGGATTGAATCTGGGACCTTTTCATGCAAAGTGGGTGCTCTGCTACTGAACTGTGGCACATCCCTAGGGCATGTCTGTGTTACATAAAGGAAGTCCAGCAGTGCCAAGGAACCTGATCTTTTTTTCCTGTAGACCCATCTGTCCCATTTATGGAAGTAATCTGAATCTTTTTGAGAATTCCCTTTCCTAGCTTTGCATATCCTCCAATGGAACATGAGCTTGAAAATATCCAGGTATCTTGACATGGCAGAAGCTGCCATGCCGTCCGTTTTGTTCCCTTCTTGCTTCTGGATCAATAGGAAAGTGTTAAAACTGATGTAGAGTTAATGTAGAGAGGCTAGGCTACAACTGTAACTGCTCTCAAATGCTGCTGTTGCTTCATCCGTATCACAGAAGGGGAATCTGTGAACTCTTCATATGCTGCTGGCCTCCAACTTCCTTCAACCCCAACAATTGTGGCCTATAATTAGGGATGATGGGAGTTGTAGTCCAGCAACACCTGAAGGTCCCCAGGTTCCCCATCTCTCATCTCAGAAGCAGTATTCTCTGCTGCCTGGAAGAATGCCTCTATTTTGAATAGGCACTGCCTCACAAGAGAGAGGAATGCCTCTTCTTCAGTTGGGGTGGGGAACCTATAGCCCTCCATGGAGTGTGGAATTCCTGACTGCCATCACCCAAAACTAGCATAGCTGGTGGTCACGGATGATGGGAGGTGTAGTCCAGCAACAAGTTCGAGGGCAACAGGTTCCCCATCCCGAGTCTACACCACAAATCCTTGATGACCCAGATGTTTGAATATTCCCTCAAACACACATATGCACAAACCTTCTGCGATTGTAAAGAAGAACAACAAAGAGCACGGCTAACACATCAGCCACCCCTCTGGAAAGTCTCCTTCCATAACTGTGTGTTTCATGATCAGCAGGGTTGAGTTGTGAGAGGGGAGCTTGGAAGCTGAGTGGCAGCCTCCCCCCCCCCCCGCCGCCTGCCTACGGCTCCAGCAAGCTGAATGCTGCCCCTGCATGTTAGCCTGTCTCCATGGGGATTTTGGCACACGTTAGCAAAACAAGTGCGACACCCCCCCACTGTGACACCGATTAAATAACCTCTCATGTTGAGGGACCCCGTGATCGACATTTCCCCCTGGTGCTGGGCTAACAAGCCTGAACTGGGGAGATGGGAGGGGAAGGTTGGTGAGGACACCCAGCCTTGTCTGCAGGTCTCCCTCCGCCTCTTCCCGTCAATCTCCATCTCCCCACACTGGAACATTGCTGTGGTGTTGTTGTTGTGGTGGTGGTGGTGGTTCTCTCTCCTCCCCCCTCCTTGTTATTCTTAATGCCTGTCATCCTCCAAATCAGCGTTGGCTGCCGCTCCCAGCTTCAGAGCCCCGGTGTGCCCATCCATTACTCTTACCTGTTATTTTTCAGGAAAGATATGTATATTTTTAAATCTACAAATGTGTGTGTTTGCAAAGCTGTCCTACACCCTCCGCCCCTCCCCGCTTTTGGTTCTCTTTTGAGGCAAATAGCTGACTGATTGCTTTTCATCTTCGGCTCTGAGGGAACTGTAAGAGCTACTTTATATAAACATCAATTACAGGCACGTCCTGAATTAAGGCTCCCTTGCACCGAACCCATTAAAGTCCATCTGAAGGGCTGAGCAAAAGGAGGGGAGGGAAAGGGGGGGGCAGAGATGCCTGATTAGTCAGTTGGCCCATCTTAGCTTCCCTTCTGTTTCCCAACAGCAGCCCACCAAAAGCAGAGGAGGATGCAGTGGGGTTTAGCATGACTTAATTTTCAGCATATTCTAGTTGTCATCTTATGACCCGTTCAATGGATCCAGGCCATTAACATTTTTATGCTCATGGGTTTTTCTGCACATCTTGTGGCAATGAGTTCCATAAGCTAATTATGTAATGTGTTTCCAATCAGCCTCCTTTAGGATAGATGATGCTTCACTTTGGTGATCCTTTGACATTTGGAAGCAAGTGTAGTGAGAGTCAATGTAGTGGTTAGAGTTTAGGACTAGGACCTGGAAGACCAGGGCTCCAATCCCCACTTGGGATATGAAGCATGCTGGGTGACCCTGGGTCATTCACTCTCAGCCTAATCTAACTCACAGAGTTGTTGTAGGGATTAATTGAGAAGGGGGAGAATAATGTGTGCCACTTTAAGTTCATTGGATAAAAAGGTGGAATATAAATTGAATGAATGAATGAAAATATGTTACTTGCCCTGCACTATGAGATCCCGGGGCAGGTTAAAACAAACTGAAAATACAGTTGTAAAACAGATAAATATCAGTACAATTTAAAAACACCTAAAAACATTCCAAAGCCTTTTTCATCTCTGGTTCCACCTAATCATCTGTAGGCATAGAGGTTGCTGACACTCAAGCACAACCTTTTTCAACCTGAGGCCACATTCCCTCATAAACAACCTTCTGGGGGGCTGTATGCCAGTAGGGAGTCGGGCCAGAGACAAAAATGGGTGTGGTAACATATATGACTAACCTTTAGAAGCACAGTCTACAATTACAGCCACACTAAAGCCAGAGGTTTCTATACCCACATCTCTCCATCCAGACAAGCAAGAGACATTCATTCAAGGACTTCAACATTCCAGCTAGCCAGTGGTTTTCAACCAGTGTGCCGTGGCACCCTGGGATGCCTTAAATGATGGTCAGGGGTACTGCAGACAACACTGGCCTCTGTCCCTCTTTCCTTCCCGCCTTCCTCTTACGCCCTCTCGCATCTCTACCACTCAAAGGCTAGCAGAGCTGTTTGTTGCAGCAGCCTGGTCTACAAGCTCCCTAGGCGAATGGTTTGTCTGGGACTGGCCAAGTGATGCTGGTTGCCAGGAGCTGAGGCAGCCTTGGAGTCAGCTGGACAGGCAGGCAGGCGTTGTCTTTCTTATGCTTGCTGTGCACAAAGCCTTCCTGGGAACTGAGTGCCCAGTGCTGAGCACCCGCTGTTGCCACTGCTGCCTCCCAAGACAATGTGCTTGCCTCACGTTCACCTTTGGCCAGTCTCTGTTGGGCCACTAAAGCTGGGGGGATCCTCTTTCCCGGCCCTGTGGGGCAGCGTAAGGAGGCATCTCTCTTTGGGGCAGAGAGGGCAGCTCAGAGATCAGGGGTGGCAGCAGCGGCTGCCCAGAGGACTCCCATGTGGGGAGAGGAAAGGAGGCTGAGGAAAATACCCCACAAGGGAGGGTATTAAAAAAGAGTGTGAGGCTGCCAGCTCTGCAGGCAAGGGGTGATGTAACTGTGCTCCTGAGCCCCACAGGGGTGCTGCAGAAAGAATGTAGTTGGTCAAGGGAGCCATGGACTCAAAAAGGTTGAAAACCTCTGAGCTAGGCAAAAGCACCTGAAAAATGAGGTGGAGCCAGGCTGGTGTGGAGTGTGGGCTGGGAGAGCCCAAAGGCCTAGATCAGAGGTTCCTCCCTCCTGCTCTTTATAATTCTTATAAATGTCTAAATACTCCATCTCTAGGGAAGATCTTTTAAGAGTAGAGGGGTACTAAGCAACAGCCCTGAAAATTTGGATTTTTCTCCCTTATTCTGCAAGGGAGGTAGATTTGGAGGCTTATCTTATTACAGAAACACACAGAGAGAGACATTTTACCCTGTATCGACTAACCTTCCCTCTCTCCCAGCCCTGCTTAAGGAAGACACATGTGGCTTTTCCCGTCTTACAATACCAGAGCTTATTTCTCTTCCGAGTGGACTAATCTTGCCTTTCTGTGCCCTGTGGATTTTGGTCTCCTTCACAAGGGATGCACAGGGAGCTGTGCTCTGAGGCATACAACTTCCTTTGAAAAAAGGACTGGGCCAAGATGAGGCAGCTGTGCATCGTGGCAGGTGCCTGGCATCAGCAAGGGGTCTGGATGCCTGAGGATTAGGAGATGATGTGATTGGAGAGATAGACCCCTGGCAGGTTGCTGAGGGTCAGACGTGTTAAGCCTGCCATCTCTTGTGGCAGCCTTTGGGGCCAAGTCATAACATGAGCACTCTCCTATGCTTCTGAAAATGACCTACCAGCTAGTAAGATTAGTCTGTCTACCCCCAGCCCTTCACTATTTACAGGCCCAACCAGGGAGCGTCATGCAAAAATAAGGTGATAAGTTCAAATCTGAGTTCGGAAACATGATCCAAAGCTGCTCTAGGCTTAGCCTTGCCTCCCACCCTACAGTTAAAATAATCCAGCCTCCGTCAGTTTGCAGCCAGAAAGCTGTTGCCATCAGACAGCTGCTTTCAGGCTCATGTGGAATCATGTGTTGGGCTTGTTCTAGTAACTGGGGTTTTTTTGGTGGCACTCTGTGCTGAGGTTGCCACATTGGGCTAGCTGTCCTTGCTTGGCTTTTCCTTTCCTTTTTGCTCTGGGGCTGATTTTTGAAGCATATTGTGAACATCTCTGCTACACCTTTTCCTTTCCTTCCTATATTGCAAATTTGAAACTGTTCATTTTCATCATGGCTTCTAGGTTTGAGAGAAGATGAGGGCTACTGAACAGGTTTCTTGGAACCCTGAGAAAACTACAGATTCCAGCAGTCCTTGAGGGGGAGGCATAAAGCCGCAACATTTAAGCCAGTTTAATTGTATAGTCTAGTTGAGCCTTTTTAGAGTAAGGTTACCAGATTTTTTTCCAATGAATCTGGGGACACTTCATCACTTCATTGAAATGCGTCGGAATGATAGGATTTTGTCAGGGGACTGATTTGTAAATCTGGGGACTGTCCCTGGGAAATGGGGGTGCCTGGTAACCTTATTTTAGAGAAGACAGGAATGAGCGTTGCAAGGTGAAGTTTCTCTTCTCTTTGATTGGCTTCCAGAGACTCTTGCAACTGCTTTGTTTTTTGCTTGGTGAAAGGAAATTTGGGACCCCCATTTGAACATACAGGTGTAGCCTCAACTTAGTGTTAGAGGCCCTGATTTTCCTTGGTGGAGTTAGTCCTTTTAACAAGGGCATGACAGAAACAGGCGCAAATACTCCATCATTCCCCACCATCTCTTTAGGGCTGTTCACATGCTACATTCAACAAGTGTACAATCTGTATACCAGTGCACACAGTAGTTGAGCTGTACAAATCAACAGGTGTAATCTCTTTAACGCAAACATTTGTACATATGTAGAGAGAGCTTCTACCTGTGCTCAGTGTAATGCCTGAACAAACCTTTTATCTCCACATTGGGAAAAGCTCCAGGCCTTGAGGTCAGATCTAACCTTGCCATGGTAATGTTTAAACCACCAGGGCTGTCACAGTTGCCAGATTACATGGGCAATTCTCCCTTGGAGTTCCTGATTCTGATGGAAGAAGGCAACCCCAATAACTGGAGCTCCTTTGTGTTACAGGTGTGACACAGGAGCTGAGTGTGGGGAAGCATTCTGCCTGTCTATATTTCTGAAGGGCATTTCTAAAAAAGTTTGTTGGATACAACCAACGCTATTAAAATCAATAGGGCACAATAAAAGCAAACCGAAGCAAAGAAAGCAGCAAAAAAGTGAGAGGCAGCAGAATGACACAAAGCAAGAGAATGGGAAACAGTTCAATAGGAGAATGTAGGAAGCTGCATTATACTGAGTCAGATCATTGGTCCCTGTAGTTCAATATTGTCTGCACAGACTGGCAGTGGTTCTCAAGTGCTTCAGTCTCCAAGGTTTCAGCCTTACCTGGAGATGCCAGGAATTGAACCTGGAACCTTCTGCATGCAAAGCAGATGCTTTACCACTAAGCTAGGGCCCTTCCTCTAAAGCCAAAGGCTCGCTGTAATGAAGTGGCACCTGAATCCCAGCAGGGAAAGGCAGGGGGCAAACAGGCTTTCCAGGGTCAGGAGTTGCACAATCTGAGCCTCACAACAGCATTTCACGGCAGCCACCATGCAGAGGCTGCTTGTTCACCAGGTTGCGGCGTGGCACAGTTTGAGAATTGGAACTAGAGGGAGAAGATCCTTGCCAGATAGAAAAGCAGCCTCAAAGCAGCAGAACGTATTTTCTGTCGTGGATTGCTCTTCCCCCTTTGCAGGGGTGATTTTCTCTCCCATATAGACCATGGCATTTTATTCAGGCCTTGGGAGACTGACATTAATGCACATGTGTGTGTGTGCATGTGCGCATGCGTGCACACACACACACCTCCCTGGGAGCATGAGCACATTGCGGTACAAGTGTCTGCGTTGTGGTTGCACATAATGTAAGTGAGATAAAGCATGCCAGCCCTACTATGAATAACTGCAAATGAAAACCCAGGCAGCTATAAAAGCCTTCACATTTGCCCTGTCAGCATGTGGTAGGTAGGCTAAACAATTGATTTAACTCCTCTCTCTACTGCCAGCTCCTCCCCCCTCGATTTATCATCACTTACAGAGGACACGCTCTTTGTGCCTGCCCTGTCACTTTCGGCTCAGTTGCCCTGTCGCTTCCTGTTGACGTCCCCCATGATCAGAGAAGCAGGAGTGAGGCTGTGGGCCTAGAGCTGGCTGACAGACACTATTAGCTTCTAGCCGAATTCATCTACTTGCTGCCAGGGCTATTTATCTGTCCCTCACAGAAAGCTCTTATCACATTTCCCACCTTGCACCAGCTCATGCCATTTTACAGTTTTTTTTGATCTTGTTGATTTTTGGGGGGGCCGGTGACGATCCCAAATTCATCTGAGCTGGTGTTGGTGGGGGGAGCAGAGAGAGAGATGGGTTTGGGGAAGGTAAGGGTTAGCCTAGGAAGATTGAATTTCCACTAGAGGCCTGCGTGCTTCTTGAAATAGTAGCAGCCTCCACGGGAAGGGAAGCTGAATCCAGGAAAGCCAAAGGGGGCAGAGGCAACAGGAGGTGATAAACAGGATATTGGCTTCAATGGACTATTTGTTCCATCTCTTAAGGCAGTTCTTATTAGCTGTCAGAAGCCAGGCCAAAGCTAGCACAGCCTGGGAAAAAGGTGGATGTTGATAGCTGCTTGGTGACAGCAGGGAGGGATAGTGGTACATTTATGAAGCCTGACATCAGATTAAGCAAGTTCTGTGGGTTGTGCAAGCAGAAACAGAGGCCATATCTGCACAATACATTTAAAGCACTATTATACCACTTTAACAGTCACAGCTCCATGGATTGCAAAATCTGGCGTCTGAGTCTACTCTGGGGTGGCGGAGAGAGAAAAATAGGAATGAAAAAGAGCTTAATTAGGGCCATATCTGCACCATACCTTTAAAGCACTGTGATAGCACTATGATACTACTTTGAACGGTCATGGCTTTCCCCACAGAATCCTGGGAACTGTAGTTTGTCGAAGGTGCTGAGAGTTATTATGAGACGCCTATTTGCCTCATGGAGCTATGATTCACAATCAATCCCTCCTTACAGGGGACTCTGCAAATTATAGCTCTGTGGGGAGAATAGGGATCTCTGATCAACTCTCACCATCCTTTACAAACTACAATTCCCAATATTTTTTTGAGGTGTAGGAAGCCATGACTGTTTAAAGTGGTATAATAGTGTGTTAAATGTATGGTATTGATGGAGCCCGAGTCTCCCAATTATAAGGCAGTCCATTGGAAGGTGTGGGGCTGGCAAAGAAGGGCAGGCCTACGAATACATTCTGATCATACTTACCCACTGAAAGTTCAGGATGGGATTCAATCTAATTTGGAAAGGTTTATCTATTGCTCCAAGTTAATTTGGAGTTCTTGTTGGAAGTCACCAGGATTTGGAAGATCACATTGGAAGAATCAAAAGTGTGTGTTGGGGGTCCGTGGTGCTAATTCAGGTTTGTTTACTAATTTATATTTTGCCTTCCCTATGAGGAAATTAAGACACACACACACACACACACAACACACACACACACACTTTATACTCACAACAGCCTTGTGAAGTAGGTTGGGTAAAGAAGCGCTGACTGGCCTAGTGAGTTACCTGGTGAGTTTCGGATTCATAGGGATTTGAACCTGAGTCTTTCCAATCCTAGTCCAAGGCTCTGACCACTGCACAGTGCTGTCTCTCCAATCTGAGCCTTCTGGCTTTGCAGAAGTCCCCCACACCATCTTGAAAAAGGGAATACTTCTAAAGCCTAGCCTTTCTGAAGAACCAGCATTTGAGACTGTGCCCCTGATATTGCCCAGCCAGCAATATCTTTAGGGATCATTGATCATGCTGTGCATCATTTAAGTGTGATCTGAGTTCAGTATTGCCTGTGACATTGCAGAGGATTTGAACCCACCTCCTTGGAATGTGTGGATTTAACCAGTTTGGGATGCCATGTGTCGTTATTGTCCACACCCACACAGCTGAGATTGAAGAGAGGCTAGGCTTTCAGGGGGGGTGATGTGGTTTGGAACCTGGCACTTTTCTGAGGAGAGACATTTGTTGCAAACTGCTTGTTCTCCCCTTTATCACCTTTTTATGAAATGCAAAACAGATGACTTTCTGCTAGTAGCAACATGTGGCCCCAGAAAGGCTACAAGGCACATGGAAGGAGCCATGGCCCCATAGCAGAGCACACACTTTTCATGCAGAAGGCCTTTTGCTCAGGCTCTGGCCAGTTCTAAAGATCCTGGACACTCATTGATATGGGGATAGATGAAGCTGCCTGCTTCAGTTTCTCCCAGTTTCTCATTTTTACAATCTTAAGGTCAGTTTACCACAGTTCTATATCAGTTTGTGATTTTTATTTAAAGTTCTCATGAAAATTCATCAGCACTTTAGTGTGTATTCCCCCTAATAGACACATTCTTGCAAGCAACACAATCCCTACTATAATGCATGTTTGAATATTGTTTTCACATATATATGCATTTTTATGCACCGTTCCCTCTGTCTTCTTTTGTCTGGAGAACTGCATTGCAAAATTCAGAGAAGTTTTGGTTCACGTAGTGTTTCAAGAGGTGTGAACTAGGTAGGTTTGCATTAAAATGTGAACCACACTGAATTTCTCTCCCTCTCTTTCCCTCCCCCATTGCTAGTCAGTACTGAGTGAGATGGACATTTAGTAAGGCAGCTTTCATTGTTCCAAATCTAAACCAAACTGTGCAGAAAGGGGTCTGAAGGTGACTAGAACGATCAGGTTTCTCCTTCTTGGAGATATGTGTCAAGATGCTTCAGGCTATTGTATTAGCCAGCTCACTGCCAGTGCCACCTTGGTGTTCTTCTGGTTGCTTTCTTTGTTGATGCTTTCCTTAGTTGCTTTCCTTTGATGTCCTCTCTTAGTCACAGGCTTGGCACTGAACAAAGCTTAGGCACTCTGAGCCCACACCCACTGCCCTCCCAAGGAGGCTGTCTTTGATTATAGGGCTCCAGCATGCTTTTATAGGGTGTCCTGAGCTTGTACGCATAGTGGCACCAGCACAGTTTTTGTGTATGGTGGGGTGGCAGGGAGAGCTGATTCTGAGGAAACTGGCAGAGGGTTACTGAATGGAGCAGAGCAGGTCTGAGCTTCTGCATGTGACCCGTAGTGGGAGAGATAGCTGGCTGTACAAAGGTGCCCTTTGTTTGAGTATGCAGCCGACTAGGTTGTGAAACTTGGTTTTGTCACCCGGGAAGGGGGGAGCAAAGCAAAAGGCAACCCAGGGAAAGGAGGTTATTAAAATTTCCTCCTTGTTTGTTTTATATAACCTCAAAGTGCTTCTGGCAGCCGGCACAGGAAGGAATTACTCATAATTCCTAACATAAACAAGGGACTAGATCGGCTTCAGGCATGAGCTGGCATGGTTCCTCTGGCATCTAGC
Source organism: Podarcis filfolensis (assembly GCF_964270895.1). NCBI lineage: Eukaryota > Metazoa > Chordata > Lepidosauria > Squamata > Lacertidae > Podarcis > Podarcis filfolensis. The sequence continues at coordinate 39,623,968 of NC_139611.1, read as the reverse complement.
AGCAATAGAAGCCCTGAGTGTCATGATACCATAGAGAGGATGGAGCACAGCTACTGTGCATCAATCTTGATTTGGTCTAGGAGGCAAAGGTATCTCCTGGATAACACCTGCACCTAAGAATGGCTTTGCGGATTGACGACGTCTCTCTGACTGCTTCCCCTAGACATGGGTCTGAAACACATGGCGGGTAGACCAGCTCCATTTACAAACCGGAGACCTAGCAATGCAGGCAGCTTTGGGAAGGGGCAGTGAATTGCTTTGATATTGGAATCAGCTGTCACCTTCTGGGGGGCGGGGGCTGCTGCATTCTGCAGGTTGGGTGTGTGATTCATACTTGCAAATAACAAACAAACAAATCGTTGTGCCACAAACACTAGTTATTTCAAATAGAAGATAAAATCTTTCAGCATGTTAGAAAGCTAGCGTATTTCTCCCCTGTTGCCTGGTTTCCTGTGTGCAACTGTGAAAACTTTTCTGTGACCTGGTTGGTACATCATGCTAAGTCAAACCATGGTTTAATATGAGTGGAGACTTTGCTCCTCCCCGGATGTTTTGCTGCTGTGCTCAGTCAAGCCATGATGTGGCTTAGCATTTCAGTTGAACCTGGGCTCATGGTCCCACTCTCTCAACACTAACCATGAGCTGTGATCACACTTTGTCCTACAGTTTACAGTTCAAAGTTTCTCCAGGAGAGTTAAACCACAAACCTTGGTTTGAACAACACATGAAGCCAAACCATGGTTTAATTCAGTGCATCAGCAGAACTGGATGGGAGCACAGCGACTGCCATCTCCTCTCTGGGAACCCGCACACCCAATAAACCATGGTTTGGCTTAGCTTGGCCCATGAAGCAGGCTGGTGTGTGTCTACAGTTTGCATAGTGCATTCAAGCCGATTAACAAAACAAATTATTTCCTCTGGGGTTGTCTAGAGGAACCTGTCTGTAATCCCAGCTGTCTGGGCAGAAAGAAAGGTTTTGATGTAGAGCCAATGGGGACTATGGGCTGCCACTTGCTGCAATTGCACTGTGTGTGTACACCGCCTGGCTGCAGGCCAGAAAGCATTCACCTGGTGCTATGAGAGCTACCCAAAGCGTTCAGTCTCAAGACAATAAAGAGTAATTGGAGAATTCCAATTCAGCTACCTCTCTGCTGCTTCAATACCCTGGTATTTTTCTTTTTTCCCTTAAAGTGGACCAGAGAGATCCCTTTTTATCCCTCCCACTTTGCCACCTCAGATAGTTCACCTATGCACAAAAGAACAGCTGGATTAACCAGCAGGCATGCCTGATGGTGCAAAGAGATACAGTAGATAAACAGCTCCCGACAAGGAGGCAGCACCTCTGTGACCATTTTTATTTTTATTTTTCATGACAGCAATTATGGTGCTGAGCCCTAGATGGCAGGAGCCTTTGTTACCTAGGAGCTGTGCCTCTTTGGGAGGTGGGGGTTGCAAAATGCCAGCTGGATGCCGGAGGCTGGCTCAGCCTTGCCCTTTTGTTTCGGCAAAGGTAGCTCGGCCATTGATTCAGGTGGTGCCTCTTGTTTCTCTTTTGTCGCTGACAGCAGAGCAGGAACAGGCAGCCAGGTGCGGCTGTTGAGTTACAACCCGCTGTCACTTTTTGTTGACTCCAGTGTATTGATGTAACTGCACTGATGCAAAGCCCCCAGGGTAGATGGCCTGCCATGCGTGCGTCAGGGGAAGATGTCGCTCCTGCTGCCTCTACCAGTGTGATGTCTGCCGTACACAGAGCTATCTGCGCCAAGAGGACTTTTGTACAGGGACAACCCTGGGGGGAAGCTTGTGTTTTGGAGTGTGCGGGTTGAATTGCAGCATGTCTTGGAAGCTTCTTTTTTTTAAAAGATGGTGTTTCAGAGCAGATGTCTCAGCAAATGTTTAGGTTTTCTATTGTATTCCCGTTTAGAAACCCCAGTTCTCCATCTATCTTTAATTCTTACCTTGCTAGCTTGGTGTATCTTTCCCTCTGCTGCAACCTATAAGGTTGTGGTTCTGCGAACAACAACAACAAACTAGTCTTCTGCAACCTGCATTATGCAAGTTGCAAGTTCTGAAACCTGCACTATGCAAAATTGGGGAAAGGGGGGAAGAAGAAGCATATTGCTTATCTTAGTTTATCTTAGGGCTGTTCAGACAATGAAAAAATGTTTATCTGGTTAATCATCTGGTGTCTTTTAATGTGTCAACTTTTGATTTCGTTTGAATAAATATGTGAATTTAAGAGCTTCAATAAAGGTGCTTTGTTTTGAGATTCTGAAGTATAACATAGCATACGACTTGGCACTTAGCATCAGAACAGTGGGTCATTTTTAGTAGATTTTGCCCTTCCCTCTTACAGTAACATATCAGAAACCAAAATAACACTGATTTTGAAGCTTTTTGAATTAAAATTCATCCTATTGCATTTGAAATAGGCTTCAACAAGTGCACTTAGGTCAGTCTTCAGCATGCTTAATTCTATTCTGAGTTGTAAATAGTTGTTTTACTGGATTTCTCTGTTGCTTGAACCGTACCCCCCTAGTTTATTTTACTCAATCCTTTGCCGTATTGGTAGTTTTTTGGGAGCGAGGGTAAAGAGCCCTCTCCTGGGAAATTCTACTCTTGGCTTTCCTGGTTCTCCCATGTTCTTGAAAAATGCAACGTTAAGCTTTCATGGTTAGAAAAAGTAGAACACCAAAGATAAATTGGAACAACAGCTGATTTTATCTGCGTATTTAGTGCTGTTGTCTTGCAACAAACACTTCAACCGAGTCTTGCTCCTGCAACTGGTGTCTGCCAGTTAAGCCACAGCGATTGCTGTAACAAGGCCAGCAGAGTTGCATCACCAATGGCTCAGTCCCAACCTGAGCCCACGAGCTTTTATCTTTTGTGGCTCAAAGGAGGGGAAGGGAAAGCTAAATTTTCCTGGGGGATTGGTGTTTACATCACCAGAGTTCCATTGTGTGTGCGTGCGCGCGCGGCAGGGTGGGCAGAGGCCAGGAAGAAAGCAGTTGGCAATTTGCTAGTCAAATCTAAGAGAGCTTCTCCAGAGCTATGTTTCCATGGCTTCAGGGGAGTCGAGGTCGTGAATCCTGGGAATGATGAAAGTAATATTCTGCATCCTAGATAGATATCAGAGGCAGGCTGGAGCAAGCATAGAACTGAGGGAGAGGTGTGCAAGTGCATATTGCCGGAAGAGACTTTGGGAGTGCACTCACCAAATGAGTTTATTTTAGATCATAAAAAGAACAGAAGAGTTCTGGAACTTAGTCTCCAGATAAGAAAGCCTCCAATTTTGTGGCAAGGGCGGTGACACCAGATGTTATCAAGAAGTCTCTCTGTCTTCATAGGAAGGCACCCTAAGCTACCATTTCAGAGGTCGGAGGCTAAACCATTATCTTTTCTTGTTCTCTAATCCTGCCCTTAAAACATGGCTTTTGTCATTTCAGCACAGTTTTGTTATGGGCAGTGAGGTGTAGTGGTTAGTGTTGGACAAAGATTGGGGAGGCCCATGTCCAGACCCCAGTACAGTCATGAGGCTAATTGGGTTGCCTTGGCTCTGTCATTATCTCATATTTCTTTCTCCCTCTTTCGTAATATTAGAATGTGAAGGGATTGTCCAGTGAAAATGATAGTTGAAAGATTCAGGACAGGCAAAAAGAAGGTCTTATTTACACGGCACATAGTTAACTTATGGAACTCACCGCCGTAGGATGTAGTGATTGATGGCCACCCACTTGGATTAAACAAGTTCACAGAAAACAAGGCTATCAGGAGCTGGTTGTGTACTATCTTCAGCATACCAGTTGCTGGGGATCACAGGTGTAGAGAGTGCTGTTGCATTCATGTCCTGCTTGTGGACTTCCCAGTGGCATCTGGTTTGCCATTTTGCAGAGTTAGGTGGGCAAATGGTCTGATCCAGCAAGGTTATTACAGTCTTAGCCTACCTCGTAGGGTTACTGAAAGGATAAACTGGGGGGAGGAAAATCCATCTATGCTGCTTTAGGTTCTTTGAAGGGAGAAGACAGGAAATACTAAAAATGAAAAACGTAATAGTATTTTTGCATGCATGAACAAAGCAGTGTGATATTGCTCTCCATCTGAATTTCTAATAAAGCACAGTTTGGGGCTTGGGAAAAGGAGGAGGCCGAGCTTGCAATTGGCAGGAGTACCAGAGATTTGGGGACATGTGTGATTTTTATTTTTTGTATGTGTGTCCACACACACACACACACACACGACACTCTGATGACTGCTTTTCTTTTATCTCCTTGTTTTGGCACGCTGAGCCATTAACTTAATTTAACAGCCATATCTCCGCTACTTAATTAAATAGATGAACTTGTCTTGCAACTGGCAAGCTCCTAATTCATCCCTGAAACAGAATTGGCCCAGTCTGGTTTGCTCTTTATACGCCACTGTCTTTCCTGAGAACAAATGGTCACCTCTTGGAAGTTAACTGCTGACAGAGGTTAAGAATTAATTAGTGGGCATGCATGGCACGATCGTCTTTTTTTTTAAACATGTTGGAAGAAGATCACAGACTGTCCAGGGAGAGTCAACTCTGCACTCCCCCTCCAGCCAGCTTTTCCTTGCTCATATGTCTTCTTTGTAAGGGATGTTCACACATTACATTCAACAACCATATAATCTGTGTACCCATGTACACAAATAGATGAGCTGTCCACTGGTACAGTTATTCCTATGTAACACACGAGTGTAGATTCTGTCAATCTGTGTACACAGTAGTTGAGCTGTGCACATCAACAAGTATGCATACATTCTTTCACACCAACATGTGCACATGTATAGAGACAGCTTGTACTTGGTGTTCAGTGTAATGTGTGAACAAGCCAGTTGTCTTCAGTGATAACTGTAATGCCCCCACAACTGATTAGGAAGCAGCCTAATATGGAGTCAGACCCTTGATCTATCTAGCTCAGAATTGTCTATGTTGTTGGCAGCAGCTCACCAGGGGTCTCTCCATGCCTTATCTGGAGATGCTGGGGATTGAACCTGGGACCTTCTGCAAGCAAAGCAGGTGTTCTGCCATGGAGCTACAGCCCCTCGCCTATGAGAGAAGGGCACCTTGCACAGATAGGCCTAAAACTGGATCTGGGGATCAGTATAGGAAGCTCAACAAGTGTCAGTGTGGAAGGCAAGAGGGTGCCTCTGTTCAGGTCTGCTCCAAGGGCTCCATGTGTTCACAAGAAATTGAGCCCATCCCATGTCATGAAGTACTGGTGAAATGACACAGAGAGTTTACATTATAGAGAGAGGCAACCACTGCATAATGTGAAGCTGCCTTCTGCTATATTATTCCATTGGACTGGCCTTGCCATACTCAGCAACCTGCTCCAGGCAGCACTGGGATGGTGGCAAGGTGGGTGGTGGATAGATGAAGGCAGGGATTTGGGGTCTGAATGGTGCAGTGAGACTTTCTGAAGTGTTGGGCCTGGTTGGAGGATGGCTGTGGTTTGGGGCTCTGCTTCAGGCAGCAAAATGTCTTCTCTGTCTATTCATGCATTGTTTCCTTTTACCAGGGTCTCAAGCAAATAAAGTATTTCCCAGCTTTGCTACCTGAGATAAAAAGTACCCTAATGATGCTGAAGGTTGAACTTGGGGCTTCCTGCGTGCAGCGTAGATGTCCCACCACTGCGGCTTAGAATGGAATTTGAGTGACTCTACTTTTCTGCATTGTACCAAAGCAGGATTTCATTGGGTCCTAAGAGTGGGGGCTCCATGCAGCACTATTATTTGACAACTGTACTGCTGCTATAATGCAGAGATGCCTTTGGTCCTCCATGTATTAGTTACAGTATAGTATTATTATTATTGCTGGACTACAACTTCCATTTCCCCTTACCATTGACTGTGCTGATTGAGGCTGATGGGAAGTGTAGTTCAACAACACTTGGAGAGCCACAGATTGCCTCTCTTTGGCATGAAACATCCTCCTCCAAGGGGAGGGTCAAAGCTAAGTGTTAGAACATGTGCTTTGCATGGAGAACATCCCAGGTTCAATCTGGGGTTCAGGGAGGCCACTGCTTAATTTCTGAAATAGAATGTGATGGGGCTCAATCCGGTCTGACCTGGGTAGAGCGTCAGACCCCAGCATTTCCAGTTAAAAGGAGCAGAAAGCAGGGGGCAGAAAAGAACTCTTTGCCTGATTCCTCTAGAGCTGTTGCCTGCCAACATGATATGAGGCTGCAGGTGAGCAAATTGCCTGACTTGGCATAAGGCAGCTTCCTGTGTTCCTGTGAAGCCTTTCCCCACCCACAAAGCCGCCACAATGACACGCTGAAGCAGTCTGCGGCAAGGGAAGGGCACTCTGTGCATCTTTTTAAACAAGGCCACGGTGTTCTTGTTACTACCCAGGTTCCAGAGCAATTGAAAACTCCTCATTGGATGCTTTTTCTTCATAGCAAGACTATGTTTTCACCTCTGTATGTGAGTGTGTGTATGCGCTACACACACCTCCTTCCCATTGCTGTAAGTGGGGAATCATCTTGTTCATAGAGACAGCTGGGTTGCATTCACACCCTAAGTTGTTTCGCTGTCCCATGGGGTGCCTAACATCCCCACTCCATGAAGTCTGCTATGAAAGTGCGCCTACCCACGGGGCTCCAAGCTGCGTTGAAGTAGGTGGTGTTTTTTTAAAACACACACACACAAACCTAGCAATTACATCATCAGCACCCCCTGAGAGCGTTTACCTCCAAGCGGCTCTGCTTGGGCCTAGGGATTAACAGCGATGAATTATTCAGAAAAGACAGGGGAGGGGAGATGTCAGAAAGACTTGCAGGCTGTGTGGGAATGTATGCGTGTGTACACACACTATTGTATCTCTGCCCAGTGATACTTGCTTGTCCGGAATAAACTTCACTCTGCAGCCAGAAGTATATGGTGCTTCAGGGACACTTGCATGAAACAGCCTTTGATTTGTGATTCCTTCTCCCTGTAGCCAGTTGGAGTATGCAGGACTTGTCAGGGGCAATTACTGGTTTTTTTGTTTGGTCAGGAGTATTCCCTAAAGAAATCAAATGGCTTAAAAAAACCCAAAGCAGAACCACCACCCTTCTTGTGAGCAGCCAGCCTTTGCAGTGACCTGAGCAGCACCGATTATCGCTGGGAATCTCTAACTGACACAGGAACATTCATTAACATTTGAAGTGCAAATGGAAAATTGCTACTTGAACCTTCCACAGTTCACCCGACCAGGCAGCCAGCTGATCAGAGACCTCATTAATACCTCGTCTAATAGGGCAGAAATGGTTACAGGCTTGCAGCGGTGCCATCAAGGTGAAGGGGTGGGAAGGGAGAAGCTTATCAGTATTTTTTAAAAATTAAAAAATTGAATAGTCGCTTGGAAAGCAGGCAAAGGCTGTTTTTATTGTGCAAATGAAACCTGTTCTGTCTGTGCTGAGCCAGCTCCAGTGAGCCATTAGCTTCATGCTTCCTCTCCTTTGTGTACAAACACATATCTTTTCCGTGCTTACCATTCCACATTCATTTACATGCACCCCTTTCCCCCTCACTAGCACAGGTCCACTCACCTATAATTATTCCCCATGCTTGCTCAAACCAGATGATCACAACAGCCTGTTGGTATATAGGCCAAGCATTATCCAGTGCACAATTCAGAGCCCTGATAATCTCAGCTTTTCATTTTTAAAAAACCAAACAAACCCCAAAACAAGTTTCTAGTCCATAAGATTGCAAAGAAAGTCTTAAAGGTATGTAGGACAGTGTTTTCTGAAATCTAGAGTATGGGTGTGTAGGACTCTCAGTAAGCCAAAGCAGAGCATATCTTTTGTAGTTTTTCAGCCCCCCCCCGCCCTTGTTTGAGTATCTTGGTACACACATTTTAGACTGCGTATTTTAGTGTAGAAAGCATTAAAAGCTCTTGTAGGTTGAATCAGGACAGAGGTTGTTTTTTCCATTTTAGTTTAATAAGTCAAAATGCACATGTTAATTGACTTAACGATGCCAGGGTGTCTGTGGTATCAACAATGACGATGTGTGTGTGGCCACGATTAATAGCATAATTGTCACCATGTGTAGCTTCTTCATGATGTTCCCCTCTGACCTCACTGTTTTGCAAACCCTATCCTAGCCATGGGTATATATGTACTTGTAATACAGGACAATGCTCCATGCATTTGATAAAGTCTAATCCACAGAAACTTGAAACCATCATAAACTTGTTAGCCTTTAAGACACTACAGTGCTTCTTGTTGTTTTTGTAGTGACAGACTAGTTTGTCTACCCTCTCCTAAAATGAAAAGCACAGTGACCGGCATTTCTGTTGGCAGAATTAGATGATGGTGCTGTACCTATCAGGTAAATGACATGCATGGTTGTGCTATTTAGCTCTGTCTGTCTTCCCCTTCATCTCCCCTCCCCCAGCACCATCCTTGTCCTCTGCTGCAACCATCCTGGTCTATGATAGATGGAGAAGCAGTGGAAGGCAGCGGTGCCTACTGTCAGTCCAAAAGGCAATGGGGCAGGCAGTTTTCTCATCTTTCAGTCGTAGGTGCTGCAGCTAGACAAGGGCTATTAGAGCTGACAATCATCTGCTTCTTTTTGTGGGTCACCCACTTCTGTCCCACGCAGCTCACTACATGCAAGGATGGTTTTGGAATGCTCTTTCCAGCATCTTCATACATACCATATATTTGAAGCATTTTAAAGCACACACGCACCCACCCTGAAACCTGGGCTCTGCAGTTTACCCCTCACCCTTAACAAATACAGTTCCCAGAATTCTTAGGTGTATGGTGTATGCAGCCCCCGCTCTCTTTTACGCAGTTACAGAGAATGAGAAAACCTTGGTCCGGAAAATGCTGGAGCTGGTTTGCATTCTCCTTCTCCCCCTCCCCTCCCCAAATGCCTGCAGAGTCCTGACATCTAAGAACTGGAAATAACTTTCCAGTCTTTCCTGCTCCTGTTCCGCTCCCTGGTTTTTGATGAGTGGAAAGTTTTCCATACACCCCTGTGGAGTTTCAGTCAGGCTCCTTATGATCAGGAAGCCTGGGAGCCTGATGATTCCTTTGAATCTTTGAAGGATTTGGGACTACTTACACGCTCCTTCCCCTGCCTTTGCTGGCTTCCTAGGCTTCAAGAATGGTTCAGAATTTTACTCCAAGCACCTGAGTTTAAAATCACGCAGGCGGCAGCATCCTCACCCGATTATCTGTCTTGGCCACCCAGGGCTTTCCACTTCCATTCATCATCCCTTATCTGCTTTGGCCAGTCCTGTTTAACTGACTCCCCTCTTCCTTATCCAAGGAACTCACAGCGAGCTTCTTCTATGCACCAAAGAAAAGTCATACTTCCTTTGTTGCTGGAAGGATTTTTTTGGGTGGGGGTGGGAGGCGGGGAATCTATTCCCAGCCGCCTGCTCAGACACAGGAGCAGGCCACCAATCCATCCCATCAGCCCATACAAATCCAAATTATAAGTACAGGGAGGAGGGCCTGTAGCTCAGTGCTCAACCACATGTCTTGCCACACACAAGGTGGGAGGTTCAATCCCTGGCAGCTTTGGGTAACAGAGACTGCCAGCCAGAGTCAACAACACTGAGCTTGATAGACAAATAGTCTGACTCGGTATAAGGCAGCTTCCTGTGTTCTTTCTATCTACAGAGCAGGTCCATTGAATAAGAGATACTGTGGGTGGAAGGAGGGTGCAAATAACTCCAGGGATTCAACACTTGCAAGCCAAGTCCGTGCCTCACCAGCAAGATATCAGAAATAGTCCAGTCTGATCTGGGCATTTAGGCCTACTGGACCCAAGCTGCAGTCTGGGTCCAGGTACTCCCCAAAAGCAAAATTCACCCGATCAATATAGTGGGGTTTTGTTTAGTGATAATTAAAGTGGAGCTAAAGAAATAAACGACCACTTCTGAAGCAGAAGAATGCTTCCCTGCACAATCCTCTCCCATGAGATAGTCACTTAAGCTCTCTTATAAAAAAATCCGCAATTTTACAGCAGAGAGTTCCCAGTTTTGGAACACATGTGCTTTGGCATGGATGAGACATCCATATATGAAACCTAATGAAATGTGCAACACTGAAAGGTGGAACTTCTTTCTCACCATTTGAAACCAGTAAGACAGCAAAGGTTTTACAGCTGCTTAATTATGGCTGGGCCACTGGGGGAGCAGATAAACGTTGTTTTGTGAATCAGAGCCAGACTGTAGGCCACTGGCTGGCTCACCCCTCCTTTTATTTGGGGGGGACGCGACATGTGAGAATTCCATAATATCCCTATGCTGGGACACCTTTCTTAGCTCCAAGGTTTTCAACTCAGACTGCAACTCAGTATGACCAGTTGGGAGGGGGGGGGGAGAGAGAGAGATCATTGTTTGGGGGTGGGGAGGCTTATTGGTAAGGCGTGCAGCATACAGGTGTGTGTTGGAGGGGGGGTACAATACTTTCCTTGCTTGCTGGAGAAAGCAATGCATTTTTAATTGCTTAATTCCACCCCCGCCCCCCACATACTCTTGTATTTACTTGCAGCTGCTGAGCTGTGTAAGAGGCAGGCTGAGTTTATTGGCAGTCTGCTCCAAGCTCATAGAAGTTTATCTCCCGTGCACAAGTACCTCGTGGTGGAGGCCTAGGGGTGTGTGTGTGTGGCAGCCTTGCTTGGAAGGAGGCAGCCTCCATGCTGAAACACCTTGCTCCTCAACGGGCTATTAAGCAAGGAGGCAGCTCTTGAATTGGGCAGATAATGGCTTTGATTTCCCCCTCCTTCCTCATCATAGCAGCTGGTGAACGTATCTGTCTTTGTGCATATTATCGACACAAAGCATCAAGACCTTTCTTCCCCTCCACTCCTCTTAAAAAGGGAACTTGAGGGGTTCTTTTAAAAAATGGCAGTATTATGTAGGTTATCTATATGTATGTGCATTTCATCTTTCTGCTGGAAACAAAGCAACCGGGAACCCATTGCAGCAGCAACATCAGAGCTGGTTAAGTCAATTCTGAGACCTGAATGTGGGTGATGCAGAAATGGGTTGATCAGACCTCTTTCACAGGGAGAAGTGGCCATGCACTTGTTTCATCATATGCCTGGCTAACAGCGCAACTGTTCACATTTATTGGGCCACTTGTGGCTGTTTTGCAATGAAGCTGTCCGCTTTTGCTTATTTTTAAAATCTGTTTTTTATCTATAATTATTTTACATTATTTTGTGCACTGCTTAGATATTGTTATTTTGTTGTAGTCTAAATAAATAAATAAAGCTGTGGTCAGTTTTGCAAGCCATGCTGGGGTGGGGGGAACAGTGCAGGAACCCCAAAAATGATTTCACACGATGCAGATCTCATCAAGCCTGTATGCATTTGACCACATGGACTGGCTTTTTAGTTTATTGTCATTCTCAGATTTGGGATTCTCCGTGAAATCTATGTGTGTTTTTTTTACAAAGTTGAGGGAGGTAGCATTTGGATGATCTTCCTGCTTTGGGATCTGGAGTTGACGTTGTACTCTGCCTCTTGCAGAGGTATGCCCTGCACCCCAATATAAAACCTCGGTCAAGCTGATAAGAGAGAAAAGTGGGGCGATTTTAAAAAGAGGATTTTTCTCCCTGACCTGCCTCCTCCCTGCTCTGAGCGGCTTTGGCCTCATCATCTCGTAATTAGAGCCATGTTTTATTCATGAGCCAGGTCGAGCGGATCAGGGGGCCAAGACGTGCCCTATTGATATAAATAACCCTCTTCATTCCCCTCCCGCGGGATGACACCCGACGAAGGAAGCCAGCCACTCTGGAGCAGAGGTCTGCGAGTGGCGTTAGAGGCCTGGCTGTGACTTGAGTCGGTTTTAGAAATCCTGATGGATGTCTTCATTTCACTTAATCAAAGGTCAGTGGCGGCAGGAAATCTTTGCTGAGTACCTCCTGCTTAATGAACGCTTGAGGTGGCTGCACTTTCCCCTCTGGGCTTATTGGCTGACACAGTCTTGTGCTCAGTTGGATGTACAGGGCAAGAGAGGACTGTTTCTGTCCTCTCTCCAAATCACAGGCACTTGGGAACCAGAACAAGGGGACCTTGGAACACAGCGTTAGGACCTTGAGGAGGACAATGCGACCTTTTTCAGAATGTTATTGAAGGAGTTGTTGATCATGGTGTGTATTGGGTCTGTAGTAGTTATCTCTGGGAACAGGTTTAGCAAAACTGTGCCACTGAAAAATGAAAGATGGATTTACTTTTAACTGTTTTTATTTTTTCTGTATTTTGTATTTTTTGTTTCTTTTTTATTTTTATTTCGTTTTTACTTTTGTAACTCTTTTTGAAACTCTAATAAATATCATTTAAAAAAAAATGTTGGTGAGTTATTTGCAGGGCAGTATAGATGTGCACAGTACTGGAAGCTGCACCTTTCAATAGAGGCACTATGCCTGGCAAAGGTACATGCCGGTGTGTTTATCTGTCCCTTTCTTTGTTCGCTGAACTACTTGTTCCTTTTGCTTCTACTAATAGCTTTCCAGAAGTGATACGTATGTCTGAATTTGGTAAATGAGGCTGCAGCCCTGCTCCAGGCAAGTGAAACCAGAGTGTCTGGGATGATTAGGGATCTAAGGGAAGGCAGGCGAGGTTGAACCTCAGGGTGCCCCTGTGCATTACTGGATATGCCAGGCGTAGGTGGATTGCTCTGAGCAGAACATGTAATTCATATGAAACAGGCGGGTCTTGTGTCCTTTCAACACCTTCCTCCTTCTGCCACTCCATCTTTCCTCCTGTGTTCAGCATTTTCTGGATTTCCCCAGAAAAGCAGATGATGTGGTAATGCTCAGCTCAACTATGTGACTGGAATGTATAGCTAGGGCTGCTTGCATATACTCCTTGTTTGTTTGATGCGAACTGTGTGATGAGTACAGTTGTACAAAATGTGCATAGTTGCATTATTTCTCTTACTTTGCATAATTCTGCCTAGTTTGCAGAATTCTGGTGTGCTATTTATGGGAGGGGCAAGAACACTGAAGCCACACCTCCAGCCAACCACTGTTACGGCATCTGAGGTTGCAGCAGGCATTGCCAACATGCTTCCAAGCATGTCTCCACCACCATAGGAGGTAGCAACTTTTTTTCAAAAAGAATGAAATCCAAGTTTTCTGGAAGCTGAATTGAGCACCCGCTTCTGCGTTCAGTGCTTCTTCTACTCTTCTGTAGAACTGCAGCATAGAATGGGAAGACTTAACTTCAGGCAGCTAACTCTTCCAAGTATATTGAGTTCAGAAAGTTCTTAAGCAGACACAACACAGTGGCTATGTGATTCTGGGTGGTGTGTTGGGAGATTGTTGACAAAGCAGGTAGAAGATGGGGAGATGGTTTATTGTGGCATTAGACAATGACGGACAGGAAGGGGTTTGAGGAAAGGCATGGGATGCTTTCATGTTTGATGTGACTTGACCTGTTGCAAGATTTGTGATTCTCCTCCTTTCTGCAAATATGGGTCAAAGTGGAGAAAGGAGATGGAACACGGGAACAGAGCAAGCTGCCTTATATCAGGTCTGACCATTGCTCAATCTTGTTCAGTGTTGTCTGCACTGACTGGCAGTAGTTCTGGATTTTAGGCAGGGGCCTTTCCCAGCTCTGCAAGGAGACATCAGAGATTGAACCTGGGATTTTTTGTGGGCGAAGCATGTGCTGTACCACTGAACTGCGTCCCTTTCCCAGATGCAGTGTTCTTAACCTGGCACTCACTTAGCCACCCACTCCTTGGCAAAGGCAGTGGAGCTATTGTGGAAGGCTTAGGTGAGCTTGCCCAGCCCTCGCCTACACTGCAGGTGTTTGGAAAGTGTACCTGCCTCCAGGCCTTGGCCCTCTTTCCACATGGCCATTTAGAAAAGCAGCAGAATCCAAGGAGGCTGCCTGTTGCTAATTTTGGTGGGCTGCCAACGTGAGAGTTTCAGGTTCTCCTGCCTCTAACTGCCTTCCCCCACTCATGTTGGCTTCCTGAGACTGTGGACAGAGGAGGCCTTTCTCAGCCTTCCCACCTAAGATCCTTGAACTTGGGGCTGGGGAACCTGCTCCCACCAGCCCCAGGCAGTGTGCCCAGTGACTCAGGGCTGATGTGAGTTGTAGTCCAACAACAACTGGAAGGCTACATATTCCCCAGTGGGGAAGCCAGGGATTTTAATCTTTGAGCACATCCACAAAGAGAAAAATGGGGGCATTTGGGGAGACATTTAGGAATTTGAGACCAGCCAGTGGTAGATGTTAGGAAGTCTCTATACTTTATCCAGTTACTTGTTTCATGTGAATGCTGCAATTCCCAGGTGTTAGTTGGGCACACCTTTAATAGTACTAGAGATGAGATGGGGGGAGAGGGCTCCTATCATTCTCCAAGGATGCCTCACTGCCTGTCTTGTGAGTAGCAGGTCGTGCAACTCCTCTGGGCATTGGGCAGGGCAACCTCTTAAAAGAAACTCAGTACTCAGGCAGGTGCTGCATAGGGCGTGACAGAAAGGTTTTTATATTTAGATTGGAAGGATGCTGAACTGAGTGATCCTGCCTCATGGATGCCTAGAAACACTAACTCATCTTTTGGAGTTTGCATTTACTCATAAAAGAGACAGATTTTTCACACTGTCCAGATAACTCAGGCAGGGCTGCTGTTCCTTTGATGTGGTACCATCTTACACACTAGAGGGCACCAGTGAGCCCTTTTTTCTTCCCGAGAGCAATTTCTGAAGTTTCCATTTAACATGGGCGGGGAGAGGTGGCTAATGTTTTTACTGTGGTGGAGGAGGAGGTTATAATTCAAACTGTGGATTTAGGAACATAAGAAGAGCCCTGCTGGCCCAGACCTCCAGCACCCTGTTTGCCACAATGATTGGCAAAGCATGAAGGAAATAGATATTTCATATTGTTGTTTATGGTGGTTACTTTTCACTGATGAGGCTCATAGCCACTGGCAGGACATCTTCTGCGATTTTGCCTTTTCAAGCCACCAAAGCCCAGCACCACCTCTTATGATAGTGAATTCCACCACATGGTTCTATTTAGTGTGAAATTCTGGGTGCTTGTGTAGATTTGTATCTTATTTATTTCAATGATTCATATAATGCTTAACACTCTAGTTTCTAAGGGGTGTCACTCCAGAATCTACTGTTCAACAGCTGCATTGAATAACCACAACTTGGGTAACATTCTCTCCACTTTCTCCTTACCATCTTTTTTGCTTAACTAAAGAGTTCCAAACACATATAGCATTCCTTGCACCTGCTGAGCTCTATTGTTTTTTAAAAGATCATTTCATAATTCTTGTTTTTCAGTTAATCAAGTGTCTCTTTGAGCATGTTGTATCCAGAAGGAGCAATGGTATGGCTTACAGATGTGTGCTGGCTTGCCATCAGATGGCCTCAAGTTGCACTTGTTGCCTTCCTTGATTCCCTTGGGGAGTAAAAAAATCTAGGTGGTTGTGGAGGATGTTGCAGGTTTAATAGCCTCGCCACCTGGAGCATGACCCCCTGGCTCTGGGGCTGAAGCGCTCAGGTTCAATCCCCTGTCTAAAATCCTAGATGGACCAATGAGTCTTGACTCACTATAAGGCTGCTTCCTATGTTTCTTTGTCTTCTGAGGGTTCGGGAGTGGGTCCTTCCTGCTGAAGAAAGATACAATAAAAAGGCTGAAGGACTGGCCTGAACATCCCCTGCTCCTCCTGGCAGAAGCAATCCTGAGCGATGGGCAGATGCTGCTCTTGCCAAGGGGCCAGCCTGCGACATGATCTCCTGAAAAAGACTGTGTCATAGCAATTATTACCTTTGCTCACCCTTAATAAGAATAATATTGACTGGTTTCATTTAAAAACCTTTGGCCTGTCCAAGATATCTGCTCATCTGAGCCTGACTTGTGGCTGAGCTGCCTCACCTCATTTCTATGTCAGTCCAAAGGGCATTTGGCAAAGGCAAGGAAGCGCTCTCTCTCTCTCTTCTTTTCCCTTGTGCCATTCAGGCAGCGCAAAGGGCTCTCCAGAAAGGACACTCCCCCCCCTCCATAAGCTTGTGCACTCAATACACAAGGAGTGAACAATAGCTCATTTTCTGTGAGGCAGCTCTTAAGTACCCCTCCTGCTGCCCAGCACCATTTTTCCTTCCCATTAGCAAGCCCTGGAGGGCTGGCACACCGTAGACGTGAGCGATGTACAAAGGATGGCGGGGGAGAGAGAGAGCTCTGAGCTGGCACCCAGGCAGAGGGCGTGGGCAAGGCAAGCCATCCCTGAAAAACAAGCCCAGCAACAGCCACTGCTTACTGCTCTGCTTTCCTGGAACTGGCATTTTCCCTTGGGCAGATGTGCCAATGTGGATCCAGTAGGGCCATCTTGCATCTCTGGGAATTGGGTCATACCTGCTGAAAGCGACAAACTGAGTCACAGAGCAAGAAATGGTTGGCCCTGGGCTGCTGAGAGGCAACTTGGCAGGTTGGGAACAGGTGGTGTTTGATTCCTGCCTAGGCCCTTAGGATCCTCCTGCACTGGCATTCTGAGATAGTGGTGATTTGAATAACCACCAGAAACAGGACTCAGTCCAATCTTAAGTGAGTGGAGCATTGTTGGACCTGCCTCTTGGGAGGTGTTTTGTCAGCTGTGGGATACGGGTGCACACTGTGGTCTAAACCACTGAGCCTCATGGGCTTGCTGATCAGAAGGTCGGCAGTTCGAATCAGCACAATGGGGTGAGCTCCCGTTGCTCTGTCCCAGCTTCTGCCAACCTCACAGTTTGAAAGCACACCTGTGCAAGTAGATAAATAGGTACTGCTGCAGCGAGAAGGTAAACGGCGTTTCTGTGTGCTCTGGCACTCGTTGCGGTCCTCTATGTGGTTTAGTCATGCTGGCCACATGAACCCGGAAAGCTGTGAGATGAGCGCCACACCCCATAGTCGCCTTTGACTGGGCTTAACCATCCAAGGGTCCTTTACCGTTTACCTTTACCTTGCCAGTTCACTGTGTAACTTTCAGCAAAGCGGCCTCAGTTTGCTCTCTGTAAAGTGGGGAGCGGCAGTGATCAACCTTGCAGAGTTATTGTGAGGGCACACTCGGGAACAACTGTAAAGCGCTTTACTAAATATTGATTCTGTGGTGAATGACTGTAGCTCCAACGTTTCTAGCTTAAAAGCCCTCTCCCTATGCTGGCTTGGCTGACTGTGGTTACTTGCAGACGATGGGGAAATCACTCTGCATATACTCATGTGCTGCTTTCTGCTTCAGTGTTACTTCACATCCTCTAGGTCTGATGGGTCCTGGGGATAGGGGCAAATGCAAGGAACTCCCTTCTTTCCTTCATGTTCTCAGCTATCAGTGTTGCATAACATCATCTGCTAACATGGTTTCCGTGCTAGGGAACCATTCTGGGCTTCCAGAATGTCACCCTCCCTCTCACCTACATTTGGGTTAAGCTTAGGGAGAGCAAAGGCAGAGCCTGATTTTTTGAAACTAAGCCCAGCTTCTCTTGAGAGAAACAATTCTCCTCTAGAGCTTTATGTAATTAAAAAAAAAAAATCAAATTGGCAAGCCACCCCTCCCTCTGTTCCTGCTCAATGATTGGCCTATAATTGCAGGTTTATTGGCTGTTCAGCTATTGTGTAATGACATGTTTGCAAATTAATTTTTATGGCTCATGCCATTAGCATATACGGTAGAGGAGGGGTTAGTATTAATTACCACCGTTGTTAGGGTAATCCTAGCAAATTAAAAACCTATAAAAGAATGACAGTTGACGGCACACAGGATTGTGAGGGGCAGGAACAGGAGTGATGGGGATAGATGGGTGATTGGCTTAAGCGACCATAGGCGGTGCTGCCTTATACCGAATTCATCTAGTTTAGTATTGTATATACTGCCTGGCAGCTGCTCTGCAGAGTTTCAGACAGGAGTCTCCGCCAATCCTACCTGGAAGTGCCAGGGATTGAACCTGGGACATTGTACATACAATTCAGATGTTCCACTACCAAGCTATGTTGCTTCCCCAAATACTGTATGTGTTCATCATCAGTGGGAAGTCCAGGTTGGAAGATGTTGCTCTGATCACACAGGTAATTTATAGGCACAATGAGCTCTGAGACACGGGTGGAGTTTCTGTGCTGAAAAGAGCCTTTCCTCATTCATTCCAAGGGCAGAACACATTCCTTGCCCACAGAGATTCTGTGAAACATGCCTCTGTGCATGCATTGGAAGGAGTATTTAGATTTGGGGAGCGCAAAAACATGTGATGCAGATAAACTCCTGCCCTTCTTAATTCTGTTGGGTCTCATGTATTCTGTGGGATTTGTATAGCTGAAGAACAAGGATGCTCCATTTAGCAGCATGCAAGGATCAAATCTCATGCAACCCAGATAGAAGAGGAAACAACATTCTTGGAAGTAAACCTGCATTGGTTTAGTGGCCTAAACTGCACCCTATTAAAATACTGCTGGGGAATAATCCTGTGACTTTTTTTGTTTGTTTGTTTGTTTGGTTTTTTAAGTAAAATAAAATAAAATTACTTGGTCTCTGGGGCACCTTAAAAGACCAACTTTTAAGAGCATCTGTTTTTGTATTTCAGCAGGGATGTGATAGATTCCTTTTTCACTGTAAAATCTGGTGGAAGAAATTAAGGTATATCACTTATAAGAGAAAGATTCCACTGGGGCATTTCCTCTTTAAAATTCAACCGATTGCCCTTCTATGCTAGCTAGTTGTTTTTATTGATTTGAGCAGCTGCCAACATTGACTGCAGTTGTTGCAAGTTCCCATACCTGAGAAGAAACAAGTTAGGTCCAAGCTAGGTGGGATGTCAGGAGAGCTGTGAATGGATCTCCTTTTTTTCCCATTACCAAAGGGAAGAAAGCCGGGTGTGTGTTGTTGTTTTTTTTTAAAAAAACTCTTACCACCATGCCATTTTCACAATTTGAAGTCCCCCCCCCTACAAAAAAATTGCTTGTGGGGTGGGGAGACATACCGTAGGTTGCATTAATAGCATGCCATTAAAGAGCTTTTTTAATGCATGGCTTCCTCCAAAGAATCCTGGGAACAGTAGTTTATTAAGGATGCTGGGAATTTTAGCTAGATAAACTATAGTGCCCAGAATTCTTTGGGGTAAGCTGTTTGTGTTAAATGTATGTTAAATGCACTTTAGATGCAAGGTGTGGCTGTGACCCCAAAGATACGCATATGTTACATATATGTCTTCTTCCATGAGCTAATAGCAACTGGCATGGGGTGGGTGTGTGTGGTGTGTGTGTGTGCAATTTGCAACAGGCTAACTCCTGCTTAGCATTCTGATTCATTTCTTCCACCCAGGTTGTTTTACGTTTGGGGAAAATCCTGGAAGATCAAGTCGTGATCTATTGACATCACATCTAGTTTGGCCTTTCATCTATTTAGGGCACTACCTCCTTAAATAACCTGATTTGTTTGAATCCAAGGCCTGACTAGTGTCATAGCCCTCCCCCCACTTGGGTCAAATTGACTGCTTCCGCCACCCTGGTGGAGGGATCATAGCTCAGTAGTAGCTGCTTTACAGGCAGAAGGTCCCAGGTTGATTCCCAGACAAGGCTGGGAAATACTCCTGCCTTGAAACCCTGGAAAAGAATGGTTTATATGAGTTAAATGCTGGAGATCTTGAGGCAGGATGGACTTCACAGTTTTTTTGGTCTGTTCTGACTTGGACAGGACACATACAAGGGTTTTAAAGAGAGTCAACTGCAGTTTTGTTTCTGAGTGTTGTGGGAGATGTGTGTGTATGTGTTTGCACCCCCCCCCCTTTGCCCCCCATCTCCTGTGGTCAAATAGCTTTTGCAGGGTTTGTGGGTTTTTTTGCAACTGTACAGAAGCCTGTTTTACCATAGGCAAAAACAGCAAGAGGGTGGTCTGCTCCAGGAGTGGCAATCCATCTCTTCTACCTGCCTTCAGTATTTGTTTCCAGCTTCAGAATGGTACTGCACGATTACAACAATTCTCCCCTCTTGGGGAGACTTGCTTTCAGTATAGTTTTTACAGCCTCTTCCCCTCCCCTTTGCTGTTTGGTGAAATGATGTCGAGATCTGACAGTGATATATGGGCAGACTGTGGCTTCGTGGGTGGAGGAGTTACTTGCTTGTTTTTAATTGCAGACCATTCTCTCAGGAGCTTGGTTCTGTCTGCAGAAGCTTGGGGGTTGTTGTTTTTGCTTGGGACTGGGTGGCCCACGCAAGGGAGAGGTGGGTGACACTTGCATGCACCCTTCCCCCCACCAAGCCGGCAGTCTTCCCCGGGGCTGCCGCCTTAAGCTGTTTGAAGGGCGCCTCATGACCAGCACAGGATGTGGCTTCCCTTTGCAATGCTGAGATATCGCACATTTGCCATCTTGAATTTGGGTGTCAAGAGCAGGCCACAGCTGTCAGAGGAAGAGCAGGATGGTGGAGAGGCTCAGAAATCCCGAATGCAAGTAGGTTCACTCCCCAGTAAACCAATTCCTATCACCTTCTGCCTGGTGATGCCTAATTTGGTTAAACAAACTGCAGCCATTTTTGCCTGCTTATTAACCACTGTGGATATTTTAAGGTAATCTGGTCTGCAACTTGCATCTAAGTGCTGGGGCTGATCTGCAGGTGTTACCAGGTGGGCAAATGGGAGATTAGCAGATTAAATCATATACAAGTTTCTGTTGTTGTTTTTTAATTCTGCTTAGCAGTATTGATTCCTTTGAAACATGCACGGTGGTTAAATTTCAGATTCCTTGCCTTGAAATTCAAGAGTGTATCCTCTCTCTTATTCCTGAGAGCCCTCCTGGCCCACAGTTTTCATGTTCCAAGAAGCTTTAATGCTCAAAGGCTTGGGGTTGCAAGGAGAATTTAGAAAGGAGAACACAGTTATCTGTAAGTTTAGGTTAACTCTCTCTGTGGTGTGCATTCCATATTTCTATGATGGAAACAAAGACAGTGGTGGGTCAGCCTTTGCCTACTCTCTCTGTTCAGGTTTGTATTACATGGGCCACACAATAGGGTGGGATGGGACATGGGCGTAACCGGGAATTTTTTTGGGGGGCTAGGCTTTTGTTTGAGGGGAGCAGAATCTCAAATTTGTATTGATTTGTACTGATATA
Source organism: Podarcis filfolensis (assembly GCF_964270895.1). Classification (NCBI taxonomy): domain Eukaryota; kingdom Metazoa; phylum Chordata; class Lepidosauria; order Squamata; family Lacertidae; genus Podarcis; species Podarcis filfolensis. The sequence continues at coordinate 39,602,905 of NC_139611.1, read as the reverse complement.
GGGGCTAGCTGCCCCCCTGCCCCCCTTGGTTACACCCTTGGGGTGATGGGAGCCAACTAGCCTTCCAAATTGTGGCAGAGTACAATCAGTGTTTCATCCCAGAAGCAGCAGGTTAGGAACTGTGTCAGTTTTGCCAAAGGCTGCTAGCTGGAAAGAGCTTTTAGGGCAGGTTTATGACTCTGGGGAGACCTGCCTCTCCCCTCCCTCCCTCTCAAGATAGTTAACTCTAGTCCTGCTATTCTTCTCAGTCTTTTGTATTCAAAGCAGGGAGGCTTCCTCACAGCAAAGGACAAAGTTCTCCTCTTGGGTCTTACTCCCCCTTTTAAAGGGGGGGTTCAAGCAGCTTGTGCATTGTGTGTGTGTGCGTGCGCATGCCTGTGTGCGTGCGTATGCATGTGTAGGGGGGAATGTTATTATTTGCCCCCCTGGACCAACAGCTGCTGTACATGGAAAACTGGAGCCAAGGAGAAGGGGCAACCTGGTGAAGACATAGGCAGAAGGGGACGAGTGGGTAGAAAAAGCTATTTCACTACTTCTTTTTGAGGTCCTTCCCAGGCCCGAACCCACTGTGTTGTTTTACACACACTCTCTCTCTCTCTCTCTCTCTCTCCCACCCCCCCACCCCCTCACACTCTCTCCTATGGGTTTGTTTCATTGGTGTTTAGCTTTTCATGCCCTGGAAGGTCAGATGCGGAAACTCTTATTATAAATCCATCCTTTGGTCAACCTTTTGCCTTTCGTGTGTCCCCTTTCTTCTTTTTTTAAAAAAGCAGGGCAATTT
>NC_139611.1:39553471-39601924 GCF_964270895.1 Podarcis filfolensis | reverse complement strand
GCCGTCCTCCCTTCACTCTCCGCCACTCGCCCTCAGCCGCCACCCTTTCTCCACCCCCTTCTCCCTTTTGTAAACCAGTAGCTAAGGGGAATGACAAAACAAAGCCCCATTCGTGCTTGACAACCGGAGAGAGAGGGAGAGCCAGCCCCCCTCCCTCCCCTCCTCACTTCTTGCTGCCTTTTCCTTCTGACAACACTCCCCCCTCTTCTTTTCATTTGATGCTGAACATGATGCCCCATTGAAAACAACCCATTGACTCTCCACCCTCTTCTCCCTCCCCACCCCGCACGCACCACCCTTGACATTCGGCTGACTGGAGAAAAGAGCGGCTAACATGTCTGGGGGCTGACTCTTTTCCTTCCCCCCTTTTCTTCTCTCTCTCTCTCTCTCTCTCTCTCTCTCTCTCTCTCTCTCTCTCTCCCTCCCTCCCCCCCCCCTTCCAGCGCTTTCCCTCCTCCCAATGAGAAATCCCTAAAGGAGATTCTCTATTTTGAAAAAAAGAAAAAAGCCACCACCTTCTTTTCCCTGCCTTCCCTTGCTTGCTGTTTAGTTTCTCTTTTCTCTGTCTGTGTTGCGTGTGCGCTGGTGTCTCTCTCTCTCTATTTGCATCTCTCTGGACTAAAAAGGCAAGAAGGTGGTGGGGTGGGGGGAAGGAAAGGAAAGGAAAGCGGGGGAGACCAGAAGAAGACGTGTCAAGAGCAGAGTACCTGTTTGAAGAAGTGAGGTGGAGCTGTTGGTCGTTGATGCAAAATTGACAGGATACTCTATATCTATATATATTTCATTTCCCCCTTTCCCCCTCATTCAGATTCAAATTGTTTTATTATTATTTTTACAAAATAAAATAAAACCACTGTGTGGTTTTATTGTCATTTTTGTTCTCCAGTGTTTTCCCTCTTTTTTGCCATTTTGGGTCTTATTTTCTTTTTTCCCCTCTGGATGCCTTGGATCTGTAAAATAAACCATGTTTGGACTGAAACCACCACTCTATTACTTACCAGGTAAGGCGACTCTTGATGATACCTTTTCTTTTCTGCTTCCTTTTTATCTTCTAATTTAACAGCAGTGTTATATCCAAGGAAGAAATAAGAAAATAAATTTTTCATAGCGGGCCACAGTGGTCAACTCAAAAGGAGCTCCTTAGATGTGCCAATTTGAACCTGTCCACTCTGCTTGTTAAAAGAAAGGCATTCTGGATTTTGATCTGGAGCAGTTTGTGGTAGTTGCTCTTGGGTCAAACCACCACATTTTAGAAAGGGACACAAATTGGCAGCCTGTCTCTGCACTGTCTCCAGTGCAGAGGTGCAGATGACAGAACCCCACTCCAATTAATGGAACTTTTGTAGGCTAAATCAGAGGTGGGAGACAGTTGATGGAATTGCAGAGAGATGAGGATTTGTAAATCACTTTGTACGTTGGTGTGGTTCTTCCTCATCCTCTTCCTCAACAGTGCTTTGCTTGAAGTTCAATGGGATTGGGCAGGGATAGCACCAAGGTGGGCCCTAGAGGTTGATGAGATTACAGTGGGAGGTGAATCTGCTGCAAGTGCAAGGACCCTGGGCTCCAGCAATTACCCCCCCCCTCACTTCACATCCCTCCATCACCCCCCTTCCTCTTGAAAACCATGTGCAACATGAGCGCCTGTGGGCTTCACCTTGGGCCCTTGGGGTATATAGCATATCTCACTCCTTTTGTCCACCCTGCTTGGCTTCCTAAGTGGTGAGTCTTGTTTTATTCAGCAGCGAGCAGCAAAAGCACTTAAGTAATCTAAGGTGAATTAAGAAGCGTGGTGTGAAGTTACTTTCGAGTTGGTGCCTAATATTGTTTCACGGATGGGTGAGCTCTGATCATGTAGCAGACAGACCCAAAGTGGCGACTCTGAGTCTCTCTCTCTCTCTCTGCCTCTCCTTCCCCCGCCCCCAACAGCTTACTCTGTTTGATTTTATTTCCCTCTCTTCTCCCTGCACTCCACATGCCTTCCCATCCTCTGAATCCCAACAGTTTGAGGAGGGGGAGGCTTGTCGGTGGAAGGCAGGTGTCATCGTGGAGACCTTCCTCTTCTGGGCCAGCAAGAGGTGTAGGTGTATCTTATGTATGTGGCTGTGCTTAGTGTAGTAACTGTCAGATTGTCACCCCACCCCATCCATGGTCTACAGCTTGTGTCTCTCGAGATGCAAATTTAATGGTTCGTTTTAAGGCAGCTGCTTTTATGGGAACGGAACAGAACATGGGGTGTGTGTGGAGAATTTCCCCCCTCTTCCATGTCGCTTAGCTACTGAAATGGGTCACCTGGGCAAAGTTAAGGTGCACCAGTGATACTTCTGCCTTTGGCTGCATGGTGACACTTTTTCTTACTTGTCTGTGGTTTTACTGGGGTGGGGGAAGTGAGGAGAAAGATCCGCTTCCCTCCCCACTTCCCGAGGTTCGTCTATCAACTCTGCACCAGCAGTGGTTTTCTAAACCCAGGCTGATTGTGAAGGCTTGGCTTCAGGAAATGGGTTTTCCGTGTGGCAGTTAGTTACAGGAATAACTTTCTTTTCTTTGCAAAGTGTGTCTTTAAACTGATGCAAAGTTTCCTGGACTGTGGTAGGAGAGGCAGGACTTAGTTCTGAAAGCTACGGTACTGTTTCTGTGTGAACGTGTTCATTCCAGGGTTTGCCAGATGAGTTGCTTAATCTCATTTGTTTTTGCATTTTCAAGTCATTCAGTTCTAGCTCAGCTGAAAATCGTGTTACTGCAAAATTCCTTGCACATTCTGAGTGGCTTCAGCTTGGAAAGTTCACCACCTTTGGGAAAGGAAATCTAGTTAGCTATGCTGGTTTCAAGGTGGAGTGCAGGTAAACTGGACACACAGGTTAACTGGTCTGTGTCACCTTCCATATTGACCTAACTTCCCTGAAAGCCAGTGAATGGCAATAATCTGAGCTAGGGATTGAATTTGACAAATCAACCACACAATCCCTAGCATATGTTGACTTTATTCTGTCATCATGGATCAGAAACAAAAGTTTGTTTGTTTGTTTGAAGGGATCAACACATGATGAGTTTAGCAAACCCGTATTAGGCACTTCACCAACAAGTGCTTGTTTTCAAGTCCTGTGTACTTTCATAATCTTCCAACCAATGAGTTTTGCTCAGTTCCCAATGTGCATACTCCAAACACATCTATAAAATGAATCCATTTTACTTGCCTCTTAAATGTTTGCAGGGCTGAGCTCTGGTGGGACTCCACTGTGAGGGATTTACCCAGGTAAGGTTCCACAACTGGGAAGGCTCAACAATTACTTGCCTTCATACATTATATTTTAATTTATGGGCAGACTGAACCCAGAGCTGTGCTGTTTTTTCAGGTTCTTGAATACTCTCTTCCTTTCTTTCATATATTGATATCTATTATCCCAGTTGCAAGCAAGGAATTGTGTGAATCTGGAGTTTTGCTCCATTCATTCCAAACAGAGCATTAATGCGGTTTATCTTAGTAAACTGTACTGAGGTTTTTTACAACCAAGTAAATTTTTTATGAAGAAAATAAATAAATAAATAAAACTGTCCCGCTGTTCCTGACCAACAGCCCATCATTGTGCCTGGATCCTTTTGACTGAAATGGCTTCCGCCATCAATTTCTTAGAAGCCCTGTCTGCAGTCTGCATTAGGAAGGGGATATAACTCAAAACCCAAAATATACCAAAGCTAGGAGAACGTGACTTACTATTTTGATTTTTGCAATTGAGGTATGAGATGTAAGATTAGATTGGGAGGTTGCTCAAAGAAATTGAGAGTTAAAATGAAGGTACAGCTTCCTCTGCGGAAAACAGGGAATGCTTATTATTAAAAGACCTATAAGAGGAAGTTGCCCTGATAATCAAGTATGCTGAACTTTGTGAGTCTCTGAGTGTTGCAGTACTGAGTATTGTGAGGTTAGGCAGGTGTTGAAGTGGGAAAGGCATGTGAATATATTCCTGAAGTTTGTATTGCTATTTTTTTCTTTCTTTTTTTGATTTCTGTGCTACGTTCTCTTCAAGTGAATCCCAAAGTGATTAATAAACAATAAGTAACAATAGCAACAATAAACATAATGGTGCATCACCTTCACAGCACACAACATCACAATGACAACCTGTGGGCCAACAAAAATTGACCCTGCCAAGTCCTGTAATATCATTAACAAAACAATATAACAATTATAAGTAATTATAATCTATAAAACTGCAGCTAAAAAGTAGGCCACACATTATTACATACACACAGCCTCAGTAATCATTAAGATACACAGCCCAGCATATAAGAGAAAACTAATCCAATAGAAGTACCTGCAAGCAGATCTATACTTATAATGAACACCCAGGCCACATTTACTCCATACATTTAAAACACTATGATGCCACTTTAAACAGCCATGGCTTCTCCCAAGGAATTCTGGGAGCTGTAGTTTTCTTAAGGGTGCTAAGAGTTGTTAGGAGACACCTCTTTCCCTCACAAAGCTACAGTCTTCAGAATGCTTTAATGGTCAATCCCACTTCCCAGGTAACTCTGGGAATTGTAGATCTGTGAGAGGAACAGGGGTCTCATAACAATTCTCAGCACCCTTCACAAATGATGACTCCCAGAATTCCTTGGGGCAATCCATGAATCCATGACTGTGGTACCACAGTTCTTTAAATGTACAGGCAATCCTCGTTTTGTGCGGGTGTTCCGTTCTGGACCTCCATGCATGCTGGCAGAGCGCACGTAAGCCTGCCTCACCCCATTTCATTCTGCCCCTCTGCCCTTTTTCATGACATCTTTAAGGCCATTTGGGGGCTACTTCCAGGTTTGGCGCCATGCACATGTGCATGATTGCCCATAATTTGGACATGCTTAACCAGGAGTTGCCTGTATGGTGTGAATGCACCCCCAGTTTCCCACACAACAGTCCCATAGATTTGCGTTTATGAGCAGCATCCCTACTTCCACGCAGCCTGCTACTCCCCAAACTTAAATTCTTTGCTTGATGTTTGGCTCCCTACCAGGAAATGTGTTGTGCTGGGGAATACAAGAGGTGGTGTTATGGCCATGCTACTTTCCTGCAGTAGGCCAGCCTTGCAAATAAGCTGCAAAGTTAACCAGCTCACCTGCCCCATGCATACCTATCTCTTATTTTGTGGCACAGTGGTGGCCTAAAAGCAGAGTTGCAGGGAGACACAGCTTTGGTCAAGTTTCTCTCTCTGGCCACTTGGAAGCTATTGTTGCTTGCTATCGGCAAGTGGCTTTTTATATCCCTGTTGTCAGCTTGTGACCAGCAGCTCCCGCCCATGGCTACAACATTCAGTTGATTAATCGGTTTGTTGAATTGATTGTAAAATCCAAAAATTAATTTTAAAATATGCCACCCAAATAATAGGGCAAATGATACTTTTAAAAAAAGATATACGGTACATGCTAACACAGATTCAGATCATCCTGTGTTCATGCTTGTGTAGCCAAAAGCACACATCCGTGCATGAGGCAGAAGTGCCGGTAGGTACAGGGTAACCCTGAAGAAATACAAAGCATCTGTAGGTATAAAAATTTTATCTGTCTATCTATCTATCTATCTATCTATCTATCCATCATCTATCTATCTAATCTGTAGGCAAAGGAACCCCCTAAAAGCCCCATAATAACTCAGTGACGTTGAACATTTGAGAGACTTGGTGGGGAGGGTAATAGAATGGAGGACAGAGGCCCATAGATACAAATAAAGGGTAGGAAAAACAACCTCATTTTCTTCATAGGTCACTTGCTGTTCCATACAGAGCTAATAGTCACATCATACATTTAAAGCACCTGATTCCCTATCCCCCAAATAATCATGGGAACTGTAGTTTACCCCCCCCCCAGGACTACCATTCCCGCACACTTAACTAGTTCCCAGAATTCTTTGGTGGACACCACATGCTTTAAATGTATGGTGTGGATATGACCTAACAGGCCATTTTTCAGTGTCACAAGGAACTGAAGGGAGAGAGCTACCCATTGAGAACTTCATGTTACTGGGATTTGACACAAGTGTGTCAACACTACCCAAACAAAAGGCAGGGAGTAGCCATAGGGGGACAGACCACGCTCTGTGGGCATGGGATATTGATGGATTGTTGTGGGGAGGAATGAAAGCTGGGAAGATAGAATTGTGGAGAGGGGGAGAACAGATGGAACCCTGAACCAAGGCATCTCCTGCTAACATTTCACTGCAGGACCTCATTTGTTTCCAGTATAGATACTTCCAGTAACTGTGGTTAGGCTGGTGTCACCGTAAGAAGAGGCGTTCCCTGCCCTCTCTCATGCGAGAGAGAATGCCTCCTTCTTGATGGTGCCAGCTATACTGTATGTGTGCTTTCCCCCCGCCCAGCCCTGGTCAGATTTAGTTGAATAATTAAGATTTATTTTATCGTGTGATGGCCCTATAATAAGCATCTCTCAGCAGTCTGTGATGGACAACTCTACAAAAATAAATAAATAAAAACGTTGAGTGTAGTAGGAGAAAGCCAGGTAACCCCTTTTCTCTGTTTCTGTATGTTTTGAACAGCCTGATTGCACCTGTGTATGGGATGGGCAGGAAGGGAGGCTCATTTGCATCTGTTTGGGAAGTTGTGTCAGGTCAAGTTGCCTTTGCTTTGTGTTTAAGCCTTATTTTGTAGCTGGAATAGACTTCCTCAACTTGGTGCCTTTCAGATGTTTTGTAGTACAAGACCAGTGCTCCCAGAAGCATCTGGAGGGCATCAGGTTGGAGAACACTGTTCTGGATCATGAAGGCAGGTATGCTGGGCTGAGCCAAGCCAGATGCAAGTGTGCTGATGCCAGTTGTTGTTGTGATGTTGATGATGATGAGGATGTTGTCAGGCCAATTGTGGATATCAAGATGCGCCACCCCTTCCAAACCTTGGTATTTCAGGCAGAATGCTGCTTTGTGCTCTGTGGCAATTTTTCGCACCACCGGTGCGGTCCGCAACCCTGCTCCCGGCAACTCTTGTCTTGACGAGGTTTTTCCGCTTCTCAGAGATGACAGGACCTGGTTTGCATTTTTTGCTTGGGCTGCTTCTCTCGTGCCTAAAATAGAAATCGATAAAGACTACGTGAATTTTCCGTGCTTTTGTCCTGTAAAACCAGGCAGCAGAGGCTCTTGAGAGGTCCTTGGGCAGAGACGAGGAGAATTCCTTTTTCCTTTCCCTACTACATCCTTCCCCCCCCCCCATTTTTATTTACATGCTCCAATCAAGCAAGAATTACTTATGGTGCCTCCTGTCGTGTGAAACTTCTCTGTTTTATTGTAATTGCTGAAGCACTAATTCCTGCTCCCTGTAAAAACCAACCAGCATTTAATCTAGGGATGGTTATTTTAGGCAGATGCAAAGAGATTCCAGGATGTGATAGGAAGCCATAGACGGACACTGTTCCAGCGAGTTTCCCAAAGGCTCTAATGTATTCCCCCTCCCTCTCCTAATTCTGTTCCCCCACCCCCATCATCTTCTCTGGGCATCCATCAGGTGGTCTATTTTCTTCTCTGGAAGCACCAGAGAGCGGGGTGGGGTGGGGTGGAATGGGAGGGAAGGTGCATTGAAGTGTCAGGCTGTGAGATCCGAAGCAATTAAGGAAAATTATGTGTGGACTGTTCAGGCTGCTGTCAAACAGCGAAATTATTGTGCATAGCCATTCCAGGCTACCAGAAGACGTTAGAAATGCTAATCGCACAGGTAGGGTCACAGCAGATAGAAATTTCAACCTTCTCCGAATTGAATTTAACTGGGGGTGGGAGTGGAGAGAGAGAGAGAGGGAGGAAGAAAGGCAGAGAGATTGTTCCCATTCTAGAAAGTGCCATCAGGCACCATAACTTTATCTGTGCCATCTTGGACTAGCTCCTCCTGTTCTGCCTGGTGATTCTTCCTGTCTTTCTCTTTATCATCCTCAAATGGGTCCATGCATCTGGCTGTTAACCAGAAGGCTAGTGGTTAGAGCCCACCCAGGGAAGACTGTGGGCAGAATTCCTGCATTGCAGTAGGTTGGACTAGATGACCCTCAGGATCCCTTATAACTCCAAAATTCTATGATTCTATGAGCGGTGTCTGTAGCTCAGTGGTGGCTTTGCATCCAGATTGCTAAAGATTCAGCCCCCAAATCCCTAGTTAGGTTGCAAGGGTGAGGAAAGGTCTGACACATGACACATGAAGTAGGCAGCCCTGATCTAGATGGACCAGTGGCTTATAAGGTAGGTGTGTGTGTGTGTGTTGCCCCTCCTGTCTTGCGCACACATCCTCTCCTCCCTCCTCTTGAGACCAGATTCCCTGAATGCTGCCAAGCTACTGAGAGAGGTCCATAATGGAGCAAAGGTGGAAACAAGCAGATCCAAAACTTGCTTCTGAACATTTTGCTTTAGTACTTGTTAACCAGTGGGTGGATGTGTCATGGATAGTCATAAAAAGGTGAGAAAATGGAAGCATTTTGTTGCCATTGATGCTGCTGTGCTGTCCTTTTCCCATGTTAGAAAATGGAGCAAATAGTTATTACCTGGGGAGAGTTGTCAGAAGGATTGGTGGGTCTTAAAGTGGACACCAGGCTCCTCAACTTAAGAGCTGCTCCTCAAACTTCAGGAGGTGAGCCTTTTGAAGACCAGAGTTTGCACATATGCTTTACTTCTGCCTAAGACATTCCCCCTCTCCTTTTGCATCTTATTTGTTGGCTTTACTAATTTATATCCCACCTTGCTCTATAAAATACATTCAAGGCAGTTCGCATTTTCTCCTTAAGGGTGTGTGCTTTCTGGTTGCAGCCACTGCCAGAGACTCTGCCCTTTTAGGGTTCTAGTACGGTATATTGTATTTTCTCATCTGATAATTTTCTGGAGGAGCCCAAAATCTTTCAGTCCCAATTCCCACCCGCTACAGTCTCAGGCAACCACCTAAAATGTCCCTGAGGTGGGCTGACCCCATTAGTGCTCCTTATTCCCTCTTTGGAGTCTCTCTTTTGACAACAGCAATTTTCTGAGTCTGTCTGGACATGGGGGCCCTGTCTAGCCTCTTTTGACTCTCCATGCACACCCACCCACCCCAGAGCTCTGCGTTGTGGTGGTGGAAGAAATTCAAACACCTGAGGCCTTTGGCTTAGCAGTGGGCAAGGGATGGGAGCAAGCAGCTGGGAAGTGAGCTTGCAATACCTTTTTTCCAGCATGTCCATATTTTGAGGAATGGCTTCATCATCAAAGTGCCTTTCTCTGTCTCTGTGTGTTTCTCTCTGTGTGTGTCTCTCTCTCTTCCCATCTCCCTCCTTCACTGGAAAAGAAGCAGCAGCAAGGAGCGATGCATCTTTGAGCTGTTGGCAGCACAAGAACTGTTCTCCAGTATTAGGGAGGCTGCACTCAAATTACCTTCCCAACCACTCCAGGTCATGCTGCTCAGCGAGTCATTAATAAAAGGAAATTGCAATCAGCTGCTATTCCGCTCAAGAGGGATGCGGGAGCGTTAACACCATCAGCATCCTCATCAACTGGGACTTGTTTCAAAGAGACCCAAATTCGTTATAAAGGCTGGGCAAGAGAGCTGGGGGAGCTGAGTGGGGGGGGGGGAGGAAATGCTTTATCTTTGGAAAATCAAAGGCAGCAGCGCTTGCGAGGAGTCTCTTTGCTCTTTCTCTCTCTTGAGAGGGAGTGTGGGAGGCATACTGGTTGCCAGATAGCTGGGGACTGACAGTAATTCCAGCTGGCAGAATGGCTCACATCTCATGTCCCCTGAATTTGCTGCAGGCAAGGATTGGTTGCAAGGCCGTGATCCTTTCTGGGCCTGCAAAATAACCCATAGCCCCTTAACCCTTCTGCCGCCACCCGCTCCTCCTGTCTCATTAGGGTAGAGAGCTTGTGAAGAGCACAGTCACATTTTAACACCTGCTCTTTAAACTCTACTAGAAATAAGGATTTGCAGTCCAGTGAACTGGGCATGCAACAGGGATTCAGCACCACTAGTAGTTGGCTGCAGGAAAAGATTTATAACTACAATATATTCCATAGTTCACAGAGGGGAAACACTGTTGTGCCCTCAGTTCCAGCTTACCCAGATATTGCCCCGGCATTGGTGGCCTGATCTGACCTGATTCCTTCTGAAATTCCAAAAGAGCTTTGAACAAACCCTGTTGCATTGGATCACAGGTCCATTGAGTCTAGCACGCAAATTCCATTAGGGGCCAATCCCAAGCTCCAGAAGTAGTTCATCAAGGCAATGGCCAATCCCCTCTTGCCTGTCTCCAGCATCCGGTATTTAGGGGTTTGCTGCCTTAGAATATGGAGGCTCTACTCAATCTCTCCATGAACATGTCACCAGTCCTGCCTCCCTGCAAAAAGCTATCTAGGCTTGTGGCCGATGCTTGTGGCCCATGTATACCAGAAAGTGTTGTTTGAGTCCCACAGACCCATCTTGCCAGCCAGCCAGCTTGCTTGCTTTGTATGTTTGCCTCTGTGTGTGTGTTTGTGTGTGTGTGTTCAGGTGTTAAGTGTTTCCCACTTCAGTTGTAGAATTCACACAGGATTAGCTCCATATTAACCCCACTGCACAATGCCCATCCCTTCCTCCCCTGGCAGGCCCTAAATTCTGTTGGCATGGCAACTGTGTCAACCACTTTTGAGGGTCCCCCCTCCCTTCTCACCCTGTGATTATTTGAAGGGGGGAGAGAAAGAAAGAGAGAAGACATGAAAGAAAGGAGAGGCAAGAAAAAAGCATGCGGGGTGGCGGGAGAGAAGATGGCTTGTCTTCAGTGGACTAATTACTGCAGGAGGCAGATGGGGAGGGAGGTCTCTCTTTAAGTGCTGCTTCCTTCCTCCCCCCTCCCTCACCAATGCTGGAAAGAGATGGCAGAAGGCACGCAGTGACCTGCTGGCAGGCAGGCAGAAGAAATCAATACTATTGTAAAGGGGTGGAGGGAAGAGGCAGGAGAGACTGTGGGTTTGTCACCTCAGGGTTTTGCTTTGTTGCAGTCTTGGGGAAGGCCAGGGGGAAGGGCCTGACTCTGTTTTTGTCCCCTTGCTTGGAACCCGTTCCTTGGAAGTGATAGGTGCACCCAAATGCTTCATTGCCCATTAGCCGCAATCTGGGCCCGTCTCTTCTTGGAAGGCAAGATGGGGTGTGTGAATACTGGATCCTTTTGTGCCAAGGGGTTGTTTTACCAACCCTTCACAACGTAGACAGGCTATGGAAAGCAAGGACCAGCTTGTTCTTTTACACATTAGCAGAACATATCACTCCCTGTGTTTTGCATGTGTTTCATAGATGGACAAATCTGCCAATTTTCAGTTTCTCTCAGGTCCTCATTTTTTTCCAACCTTAAGATCAATTTGTCCACATGGAAGTTTGTAAGAATTTTTTTAGCACGTTTTTCCAAAAGCATGAATTTTTGTACAGGGTTTTGCCCACTAGGCACATTTTCACAAGCAATTTCTCCTAATACAAGGTATTTTTGTACATTAAGTTCACTAGCATATACAATTTTTGGTACAGTTTTTGGTTGGAGAATTGGATCACAACATTTGGATAAGTGTGAATTTTGAAGGACTGCTGTGTTTCAGGTTACTTGTTAGTTTGGGAAGTGCAAATTATGTATGTTTGCATTAAAATGCAAACTGTTTAAATTCCTCCCCCATCCCTTAACGTGTTTGCACATCAACCTCTAGTGAAAGAGAGGCTGAAATCATTGTTCTATCACTTATACAAACATAAACTAAAAAAAAATATTTCTCAAATTGTAGAATAAAATGCTGCTGTATGGAATTCCAGAAGGGTTTTTTGTACACTTTAGTGATGCTGACTGTACAAATCCAGAGATTAAGGTGGGAGAGGAGAAGGAGATATGTAATCATTACAGTCTTTCTGTGGCAAGACTATTGCAAGGGTTGTCAAACATATGGGGGCCTGTGGGCGCACTTGCAAACCAATGAAACTGATGCATTCACATTGCAATCAGGTACACACCACAGCCTTTTCTATGGGCTATCATATAATGCTTCTCTTAAGCCTAGTTTCAGTCTGTGTGGGGAAACACTGAGAAAAAAACCTCTGTGCTCCCACAAACAACATGTTGTTGACTGCTGAACTACTGTACAAATGTACATACCTGGGCAAGTGTTCCGACCCTTGGAGCAGGGGCTTCACTGCCAATTACCCAGGGCTAAAAACAGGCAGCATGTTTATTTGAGAAAGGATGAAAACCAGTTCCCTGGAGTCTGGGATGAATGCAATTAGAGCCAGTAGTTTCCTCGACCTGTTCCTGCCCAGATAATCCCCTCCACCCTCTCCCACCTGTAAACCAACCAAATTCCCACCCACTCTCAACTGTCATTCCATCCTCCTGTCAGCTCTCCTTCCACTTAACCTTAACATTCCCCAAGCAGTCTCCTTCACGCTCTAAACATAAACCCCATCAAACAGGGTTCATTGCTGCATTATTTAGAATGAAGATCTGAAGCTTGTTGCTCTTCTGTCCCCAGCAAGGTGTGGATTGCAAAGTTGGCCTACCTCTGCGCAGCTCTGGGGTGCAGACACCTTCTGCACAGGAAGTCCTGCTTCCTTGAGCTCCAGCGTGGAAGAAAAGCAGGGCATACATGAATTAAATAAATTACGCTGATGAGAGATGGACAGAAGCCCTGGTCACTTGGACTCCGAAGTTAACCAAAGGCATAAAAAAAACAGAGCAGGTGTAGGGCAAAAGGGCAATAAAGATGTTTTCTGTAGCCTGGCACTCCTTCTCAGGGAGGCTCACTCTACAGCTGCATTCACACATGGAGTTTAGCCTGGTTTTCTAATGTTCATTTCACACTGTGCCCACCTGTTCTGCCACATCTCGACCACTATGCTGCCATTTTGCAGTAAATGTCATTCACACAGTAGCAACAAGCAGTGTGCTGCCCACTCTGTATGTACGTACGCCCTGCCAAAATATTGGCACGTTTTCTCATCAGACCAAAAGGTGCAAGCCTTAAAATCGGCAGGGAGCATAGCACATGCTAGTATGCCGCCTCACTGCTTGTCACGTGAGTGGCTGTGACGTGAACCCATTAAAAAGGCAGGCAAATTGCTGCAGAAAACTCCCGCAATTTTTGCAGGTTGAAGGGGCTGCAAATGGAGGTTTTCTGGAATCAAATAACACAGAATGAGCACTAAACTTGCACTATGTATCATTCCATTCCATTAGTTTTTTGGAAGCTGCCTTTATGCTATATGTAAGCTCAGATAAAATGTGTAGAGTAACAGGGAAATATCAGGAAAATAAAATAAACTGCAATGTGAATGCAACCTAACTCTTTGAAGACCTGGATTTAGGGACATTTGCTGTTCTAGCTGTGTCATTTACTTCATTGTGGTCTTCGTCTTCATTCATAGAATCATAGAATTGTAAAGTTGTAAGGGACCCTCCAGTGAAGGAAAGTCCATCACCTTCTGAGGAAGTCTGTTCCATAGTCAAACAGCTCTTACTGTCAGAAAGTTCTTCCTGATGTTTAGTTGGAATCTCTTTTCATGTAACTTGAATCCATGGGTTTGAGTCCTGCCCTCTGGAGCAAGAGAAAACAAGTTTGCTCCATCTTCCACATGACAGCCCTTTGTCATATCTCCTCTCAGTTTCCTCTTATGCCCGACTCCCTCAACCGTTCCTCATAAGGCTTGGTATTCAGACCCTTATCAATATCCTCCTTAAATTGTGGTGGCCAAAACAGTACTCCAGGTGTGGTCTGACCAAGGCAGAATAGAGTGGTACTATAATTTCCCTTGATCTGGACACCATACTTCTGTTGATGCAGCCTAGAATGGCAATCACTTTTTTTGCTGCTGCATTGCACTGTTGACTCGTGAAGCTTGTGGTCTACTAAGGCCCCTGGATCATTTTCACATGTACTACTGGCAAGCCAGGTGTCCCCCATCTTCCAACTTTTATCTGGTCTTGTGTAAGTAGTCGCCATGTGTGTTGATGGCTTCCCAAATGCTTCCTGGATTTTGTGTGTGTGAGAGAGAGTTTCAGGGCTAGTTTCAAACAACAGAGCAACAGCTTTCAAGATGCCAAGGCCATGTGTGCATTGTAAAGGCACTCGTAGATTGACAAGTGATGGATTGAGAGAGATTCTCTTCCTCCACCCCCCTCTTGTTGACCTTGGGGGCAATTTGTGGAGTCTTGATCCCTTGTTCTGTGCTCTACTAAGGCATGTTATCTGTATGAAACCATGCTCTGATGTGCCTGCTTGTTATCACTGGTTTCCTTTTTAATTCTACCTCCCTTCTCCTGCCATGTCCCTCTAAACAGCCTTTGAGAGGAGGAAGGGTAGAGCATGCTTGCCTATCTGCAGAAAGCAGACTTCTGCTTTTATTTATGACTTTATAAATGAATGTGGAAGGGCAAATTATTCCCAGGTCACAGCCTTGCCTCTTTGCCTCCCCCTTTTCTTTAATCTCTTTTATTCCTGGGTTAAGCCTGATGTCCAGTGGCATTTCTTTACTCAAAGGCAGATTTACCTGGAGGTGTATGTGGGTCACATGAGTAACAGCTGCATTGTGCATGCAGATTTCTAATCCTGGTTGGAATAGTAATATCTTACAATTCCCCAAGCTGCTCTCTGACCTGAAAGATATCCTAAAGCTTTTGACACAGAGGGAGAGCGTTAATGAGAGCATACACACACCAGGGAGGGGCCAGAGCTCAGTGGTACTGCATGCTGTGTATACAGAAGGTATTGCATTTAGTGCTTTGCATCTCCAGTTGAAAAGACCAGGCACAAGGTGATGGGAGAAGACCTCTCTTTCTGCCCGTGGCCCTGCCGGTCTGCCGTGAGTAAATACTGGGTTAGATGAAGAAATAGTTTGACCCCGGTGTAAAGTGGGAGTGTGTGGCTGTCTGTGAACACTTGACATTCGGCTGCAGCCACCTCTGGTTTGAAATGTGGCAAACATACTAGCTACATGTCAGCACAGATAATACGTTTTCTGTTGGTGTGGATGAGCTGTTGGGAGAAGGGGAGGATAGGAAGAAAAACTGGCCACAGAACAACCTTTCTTGACACACTGCTCCTTATTTTGCTCCATTCCAAATCAACCTTTGCTATAGATTATCCAAAATGGATAAGATATGTGTGCACCTTTTCCACCCCACCCCCTTCCCAAATACCTTGTGGACATGAATTCAAAATATTCCCCTCCCTCTTGGATCTTCCAAATGTCATAGAGACCCATGCACTTGGAAGAGCATCTTGGCATTAGATAAAAATTGGAACATATGCACCCTAAGTCGAAGACCGGCAAGCATGGCAGTCTCGGGGCTGCCGCAAATAGCCCGTGGCTCTCTAAATTTGGCTGCAGCAAATAACTGCTTGGGATGACAATGTATTTTACAGTTTCTGTTTACCCAGGGCGTGCAGACTGAGTCATCAAGCCATCTCTTCTGCTGGATCAACATTCCTCTTCCTCAATGAATTATTTAATTGGAAAGAATGAAAGGCACAGCCAACATTTTTTTTAAGCAACAACAAATAATCTGGAAAAAGCTATGTGCAGACCAACGTCCCCCTTCCTCTCCCCCAGTGGTGTGGGGCAGACAGAAATGGGCATTTTGGCAAGTTAATACAGTACAGAAAGGGTGGGACTAGATTGTGTCTTCAGTGTGGGTGCCTAAAACGGAGTTTTATAAGGTGGATCTCCCCCTTCCTTTCTTTTTAATGATAAGCCTTTAAAGATGTTTGACATCTGTAACAAACAGCTGGCATCCTGTTCTGGAAGAATGTCCTTTTATTTCTGAGCAGGTTGAACTGCCATTAATAGTATAATTAGGTGATTATCACTATACAGCAGAAAACTGCTTAATTGCAGAGTGAGCTTTTCTTCCATTCCTGTCTCTTTATGGCGGCATTTGTTTTAGACTGCAGGAATTTCCCCCTCTGTTTTGTCGTTTGAGGTTGTTGTTGTTGTTATTACTATTATTATTATTACTACTACTACTACTATTGCTGCACCTGCACCTGACAACTGTGCTTACACCATGGAGTTCAAGCATCTATGTTGACATAAATCGGGGGCGGGGGGGAGAAGGAACTTTGCCACCCGGCTTCAGCTTATTCAACTTATTGTTGCATGCAGAAGGCCCAAGGTTCAATCCCTGGTATCACTAGTTTGAGAGATGCTTGATAACATCCCGCTCTGCTTGAGACCAGTAGAGACTACTCCATTAAGGCAAGCAGGGACATCGCCACACCAAGATCAGTCTGTCTTCAGCCAGCCCCCACACGCCTACCTCCTGATTTAAAACCAGTCCAGGGGGTGGCACTGGCTGTCAGCTTCCGCCTCCTTAGTCTCTAGAGTTGCCTGTGTAGAACTCAACACAGAACGATGAGGACAGCAGCAGAGTTAAGCCACATTCACACCCTAAGTTTAAACCACAATGATACTGCTTTAAACATGGCTTCCCCCAAAGAATTCTGGGAGCTATATGTAGCTTGTTAAGAGCGCTGAGAGTCATTAGGAGAGAGTTATTCCCTTCACAAAGCTATGATTCCCAGAGTTGATTGTTAAACTACTTTGAGAACTGTAGCTCTTTGAAGTTTAAGGAAGGGTCCCTTCCTCACTTCCTGCCTGGGCTGTGGCTGCTGCTGCTGCTAAACATATGAGGTGGCCACGGCCTCTCATGTTTTGCTCTTTCTTTTAAAAGAAGGGCATTGAAAAGTTCACAGGAACATATGTCCCCTCCATGCCAATTTACACTTCCTAGAAGGTCTTCGGAGTGTCATGTCACAATGGAACCACACCAGGAACTGTGGCTGGCCTGCTTTCTCCCTCCCTCCTGCCACACTTCCTGAGGTGGTTTCAGAGTGACATGACAGCATTGCCTTATTTTGCATTGCTCTGAAGCCCTTCTAGGAAGACTTGGTAGAAGGAGTTGGCATAAAGGGGCTCATGAAGAGGCCACTGAGAGGATTAAAGGCTTTTTATACAAAGTGCCGGGCAACTGTTGTACATTTAAGGGAAGCAGCAACCTCCCTCCCTTCTCCAAAGAGATTCTCTCTGGCAAACTTTCAGAATTTAAGGTAGGGAGGCCCTAGGATGGAGCGAAAGCTTCCAAGCATTCCACCACCCTGGGGCCCACTATGTTTGCTGCTGCTTGTGGCAATCCTCTCAGTGACTCACCCTTGTCCCCTGCCCCCTCAGAATGATGTAGATTTGTCGCCAGTTTTGTCTCCACTCCTGAAAATCACCAAAAAAAATTCCCTCCGCTTACCACTTGCAAATGGATTGGCAGAATTAAAGGCGGAACATTTTAGTTGAGCCTTAGAAGTTTTTGGTCAACCTCAGGTGAAGTCTCAGACCTCAGCAACAGACCCTTTTTCAGCCTCTGCCTCCCTTCAGCAATATGAATATTGTAACATTGGTCTACCTTACAGGGTTGTTGTTAGGGTTATGGTGAGAAATTATGTTTAGAGCTTTGTACAATTTCCACCGCAGTCTCAGCTGCCTTCCAAGAACAGCCTGCTCTGTTCATTGGACATGTAGGGCGAAGGCCTCCTTAATGGATATTCTTCAGCTTCTGAATTCTCTGTCCCTGGTGGTGAAGACTTGGCTTCTGGGACTGTCATCCAGAGATGAGCACAAGGCTTGTTTAAAAGCATGCTGCAATGCAGATTGTGTATGGAGAGGAAGGAGGCTTCTGCTGTTCAGAAAAGAAAAAAAACCCCTTAGTGCATTTCTGCACATTTGCAGTTCCTTGTGCACACAAAAGCAGGCTTGCAGGATTGTGGCCACACTGTGGTGCTGTCTTCCTCTTCTCCCTTCTTGGGATTACGAGGACTTGGCTGCTCCTTTTAACTGTATGTTATGGTGGCTTTTAGCAAGCCTGAAAGCAAAAGGAAAACCTTGCTGTCTGCATATATTTTAATGCTTGTGATGGAGAGCTAGTTTTGAGAGATTTGGAGAATACATTTGAAGCAGCATTGGACAAGAGGAAGCCCTTGGCCTGACACAATGTTTTGCATTCATATGTTGTTTTCTGGTCCCCAAAATCCACATTATTTGGAAGCCTGAATCTTGGAATAAGATTTTATGCCAGGGATAGGCAACCTGTGACCCGCCAGTTGTAGCTGTACTCCTTCCATCAGTCAGTATGGCCAGTGGTCACATATTATGGGAGTTGGGATCCAGCTGGTTTGGGGGGGGCACGGGCTCCTCATCCCTTCTTTATGCAGAACCAAGCCAACTTAAGCAAAAGGCCTAGAATTGCACGTTGCATCGTGATTGAAGAATTCTTATTGGGCATCACCCTCCCCTCCACTGCCAGAGGTAGAAAACAGCCTCCCAGCCGTTCTCGGAGACACCCGCTGCTCCAAGCTTTCCTGCTTCTAAGAATCCACTTCACTGTAACTTGGCAGCAGGGAGATAAAGCCCTAAGATTAAAAGCCAGTCAATCAGATCCTATTGGCAAGAATCAAGCACCGCAGTCACTCTTCCCTCCTCCCTTCCTCACCCCCCCCCATAAGGCGGGCAGGCACAGGGAGAAAAGAGTCCAAAGCAGCTGAGCCGCTAACACACGCTGCATGACAAGATGAAAGCCTCAGGAGTGAGTGGGAACGTGCCTGTCTTGCTTGAAGTGGAAATATAAAAGGAGGTATCCAGCCACCTCCGAGCTCTTTGTTAGGAGACCTGTTCCTTGAGCGGCTCAAAGGAGAGACAGACATGAAGGTTTTCACTGGGTCATCTGCTCAGTTGCCTGGTGAGGAAGCGGGAGATTCCCTGCTCTCTCAGAATACTTGCCGGTTCGCCAGGCACTTCTCTCCCCTGCCGGGAACAAGGCCCGCCGGCCGGAGGGTCAGGTAGCTGGGGGCTCGTTTTTCAAATGCCAGCTTCTGTTTATCTGACCATGATGCGCAAGCAGAGTCCCAGAGTGTAAGAGAGTGACTTGCCGGCTGTCAACAGACCTCGTTTTGCCAGTAAGCGGCTACTTAGCGGCCTGACCAGTTCAGCTGCCAGCAATGCCTTCACTCGCTTAGCTAGGCCATCACATTATGGTGGGTTGTTGTTTATTATTGCCTTGGCACGTTCCCAGGAGGATGCTAATGGGCAAAGGGTGTGTAGCCCATATTCCTCTTCAGAACAGTATTTGTGAAGGGAATGAGTTGAATATCCCCAGGACTAGCACCAGTGAGTGAGTTTCCAGCTGAGCAGAGTTTTTAACCCATCATTTTCACCAATAGCTCTCTGCTGTAGCAACTCTTTCAGAATTGGCATGATGGAGGCGATGTTTGTGCAAATGGGCACAGAGTTGTTGTTTTAAAAAAACATATCCATCTTCCCTCCATCAGGGAACCTAAGGTGGCATATATGTGGTTCCCAGGCTATCACTCATCCAGGCATTGCCTGCTAAGTCTACAGACCATACTTTGGAACCCTTGTTACCTGAATGATGTTGCACAGAATATCCGTTCCCATTCCAAGAACCCACCTAGACTTGGTCCCAGCAGCAAGCCATGAGTTCCTTACTCAGGGCTAGGAGCCCTTGATGAGGTTTGCTAATCTGATGCCTGTGAGGTGGCTTTTGAGGCTGCTGATTTTTAGCAGATCTATTATGATGCAGCCCAGTGCAAAAGCTCTCTGCTCACTTAAGACATAGTGTTATTGATTGATTGATTGATTGATTGATTGATTGAAAGCAGGGGGAGTGGGAATAGCCTTGCTCCTCTATTTTCTGTCAGTAAAGCAAGAACACAGTAATGACTGTCTTGCACTGAGACCATTGGTTCATGTAGCTCAGTCAGTACTTTCTATTATGCTGACTGACTGAGGCTCTCCAGGGTTTCAGATGCTGAGACTCTTCTAGCCATTTCTGGAGATGCCAGGGATTGAACCTGAGACTTTCAGCATGCAAGGATTTTGTTTTAAGTGACAACACAGTCATAAGAAGAGCCCTGCTGGACCTTCCCAAATGGCCTAGCCTCTTGCTTACCACAGTGTTGGACTACATGAAGGGGTTCAATTCCCCCTCCCTTGTTTATATTCCACCATTTGATAGGCATTCGAGGACAAACCCCTGCTCTGGAAGGTGTGTGTGTGTGTGTGCAACCTGAAAGGAAGAGGCGTGGAATGGATACTTTCCTGTTCTTGATTCTCTGTTGTGCTGTGATGGTGGGGGCATCACTTTTCTATCTGAACCTGTCATCGGATGACACCCTTGACACCTGGCCATCAGAAACAGGAAACAAACAAGGAAGTGGGGCCTGGTCTGTGCCCCTTCTTCCACACTGCTTCCTCCATTGGAATAAGGCCCTTCTTGTTGTTCTGCTAATTTGTACTTCCTTCCTCACCGTTCTTTGCCTGGGGAGTGGGGGGGCTCCTGGCACAATCATCAGCATGCAGTTCGCAGCCTTCGCTAACCAGGCAGGCTGGTGCACACGGGTGGTGTTTGTTTGACACCTGGGAAGTGGAACGCGGCCCCAGAACAGCTGTCGACAGCACGTCCTGCCCGGGTTTTATGGCCCTAGCCTGTGCACGCAGGGATAAATAACCTTCTAATCAATTTCTCCAGCTAACACAGCGCAGCGACACAGATAACGTCAGCAGCATATGCCGCCTGCCCCAGTGCACTGGCGAGTCAGCGGCTCTTTGTCGGTGTTAACCAGGAGCTGAGCTGAGAGGGGATTTCAAATAGGACCCCCAGGTCAGTGGGCAGGCGGGTTAATCCGCGTATGCGGCTCTTAAATCCAGCGAGGCCAGGAGGAAACTAATGGCTCAGTTCAGAAGGCAGGGGCTGCTTTTATCCCTGGCTAGTCACTTCCCTGTTTGCTGCCTCTTGTATGAAATGCGGAGGAAAGAAGCGAGATTGTTTGTTTGTTTATTGGGCCCATCTCTGTCACCACAGGCACCTAAAAAAAAATTACAGGAACACAGAAGTCTTGATTAGGAAAACCCTACTGTAGTGCTCTGTGCATGTCTCTTAACGCTTGTGTTTCCTGTGCTCCTGTGAAAGATAGCTACCGTGCCTGCTCCGGAAACAACACAGACTCTGATCGAACTGTAAATAGATTCAGTTGTGGGCAGGGCCTTATGTCTGTCTGAAGTAATATTAGAAAAGGGCGGTAGCTCAATGGTAGAGCATCTGCTTTGCATGCACAAGGTCCCAGGTTCAATCCCTGGGATCTCCAGGTTGGACTAGGAGAGACTCCTGTCTGAAACCCTGGAGAGCTGCTGTCAGTCAGTGTAGACATTACCAAGCAAGATCAACAAATGGCCTGACTCAGCACAAGAAGTTGTAATTGTGATGGGCTCTTATGATGGTTTCTTGCTACTTTATGGGAGCAGGCATGGTCCACAGATGAGGGTTCAAGCCCTCCTGCCCTAGACTCACCACATGGCCTTGAACAGGTCTCAGTTCCCCTACTCTAAAGTGGGGATGTTGTATGATTTTTCTCAAGGGTGACTAGAATATCCAAAATGAATATAAAATTGAAGCTGACAGTGTATTCAAACCAGTTGTGTTGATTTTATTTTATTTATACAGTCTTACCTTGGTTCTCGAACGTAATCCATTCCAGAGGTCCGTTCAACTTCTGAAACATTCGAAAACCAAGACGTGGTTTCCGATTAGCTGCAGGAACTTCCTGCACTCAAGCAGAAGCTGTGTCGGACATTCGGTTTCCGGAAAATTTTCAAAAACCGGAATACTTACTCCCAGGTTTTCAGCATTTGGGAGCCAAAACGTACAAGTACCAAGGTACGACTATATATTGTTGGTTAGTTTTTTTTTCTGTGTTCAAGTATGTGCACCAAAACCCCACTACTGCTGCCATAATCCAAACAGCAGCTAAATGTACAAATAAGTACAAATTAAACCATTTAAATATGATCTGAAGCTAAAAAAAGCTGACAGCATACATTTGGTCCTATGCAAATTATCAAGACCACTTCTTATAAGATGTTTTGCCAAAATACTTCATAAAACACAATCCACAGAAGTGGATGTAGGCGGGGGGTCACCAGGCTGTTAAAAGGCTGACAAGCCAATCTAGGCCTGAGCAAAAGCCAGATAATGTATGTAGGACAAAAGTGTGCTCCTGGTTGGCTGGAAACATTACTGGTTGGCATACACAGTTTGTGGGCAGAACAGAGCGATTTAGGGTTTGAAAAGCAAGCCAGGAACTCTTGGCAGACAAAGAAGAAGTCAGGTGTGTGTTTGTGTTTGCTTTGGAAAGCTTCATTCTACATCAGGGGTAAGGAACCTGCAGACCCTCCAGATGTTGTTAATCTCCAACACCTCCGTTTGGGGAAGGGACAGCAGTTAGAGCATCTGTTTTGCATGCAGAAGGTCCCAGGTTCAATCCCTGGCATCTCCATCCCCCCAGCCTGAAACCCTGGAGGATCGCTACCAGCCAGTGTATAAAATACTGAGCTAAATAGACGCAATGGTCTGTTATTGCATAACACAGCTTCCTGTGTTCCTTTCAGCCCCATCCAGCATGGGCAAGAATGAAAAATGGAACTCCTGGGCACATCAGCCTCCCCGGTCTGCTGACTCCTCCCTAGCATCTTCCACAGGTTGATGTTCGACTCTGGATAGTTACCCAAGAAGGAGGTGTTATTGTTGACATTGCCATGTATCGCTTGATTCTCTGACATCTTGGAATAAAGGATTGTGTTCAGGCCCCAAGGTTCAGAACTGTGTGGCTTCAGATGTCCACAGACCCATCATTGGCAAAGATTTGTGCCTGTAGTTGGTATGTGGAAGGTCTCATACTTCAGTTGAGGCCTTTTCTGTTCTTAGTCTGAAGCCAGGAGCCCCAGTGCTAAAACACCATGGCTGTTTTTAAGGGCTCTCATTTTAACTCTTCTGCCACCTTTCTCAAAGAGAGAAAGGGGGAGAGAGACCAATAAATAGCTCACAATGGCCTCCTTTTATCCCATTCCTCACTGTGGAATGTGCTGCTTATCGCCTTTGGAATCTTTGCATTGCAATTGTATGCAGAGTAATTACATCTTAATTTATGATAATCCCAGGAGTGGAGGGCAGGAAGGAGTCAAGTCTGGGAGGCACCTGTTTTCCACCCCCCTGCCCTTCTCCCCCTTCCTCCATCAAGATTTCCTCTTGCAGCTGAATTGAAAGAGACAGGCTGAACAAAGGAGACACAGGAACTGTTTTAGCAGCACTGTTGGGACATTGGGCGTGTTTGTATTTATAAGCCAGGGCGGCTTTGCTCCCACACCATATTGGCAGTCAAGTACTGTGCTGTCCACTGAAATTGGTGGCTACACAAAGCCCCACAGAGAGGAACTCCTGCTGCTTCCCCTCTGCTTTGTCCACAGGCTTAGAAGCAAAATAGTGGCCGTCCCATAATCCCTTGCATTGGATTAAGGCAGTTGGGAGGATGCTCCTTTTAAAAGAGACTCTTCTTATCAACCAGTGGTCACTGTTCGTGATAGCTAAATAATGGATTGGTGATTGGTGGCCATCACTGCCCCTAGTTTGCCTTTGCAAGAAGCAGGCTGGCTATTTACACCATGGGCCTGATCCATCAGGGCTCCTCTGCTTATGTCCTTACCTTCATTCTTTTTGTCCAGGAGAGCAGCCATAATGAAACCAGTGGACATAATTTGTGGCTTGGGAGTTTGTACGCTAACCTTGTTTGCCAGCTGTGTCTTTGGTTCTGCTGATGTGGGAGTCATGCTTAGTCATGCATGGTGGCCTCCTTAGGGCTTTATAAATAGGGGTGAGATTGGGGTTATCCCAGGCAGGCCACTTGTGGTTCTGCAGAGATGAGGGGCAGCTGAACATTGTTCAGAATTGGCTTGTCAAGTGATCATTCCAGCAAGGGAACTCCCACTGCTTTACGCGATTGTACTTTTAGAAATAGAAGGCAATCCCATGCAAGTTGAGTGAGCCAAGACCCTTTATGCTATAACCAAGATGTGCCAGGCATCTGGCTGTGGGGACCTCTTGCTAGCCCAGACCAGAGGGGTGGCAGCATCTTGTCTTAGCTCAAACCAGCCTGTTGTGCTCAGCCACACACAATTTTAGACCTCTTTCCTTTTTAATTTTATTTTCTTGCAATGCTGAT
The DNA here is from genome assembly GCF_964270895.1 of Podarcis filfolensis. Classification (NCBI taxonomy): domain Eukaryota; kingdom Metazoa; phylum Chordata; class Lepidosauria; order Squamata; family Lacertidae; genus Podarcis; species Podarcis filfolensis. Next base: position 39,577,866 of record NC_139611.1, on the reverse strand, counting down.
ACCTAGTCCCCTGCACTTCAGGTTAGTGCCAAAATACACAAGCAGCAGTGTAAAAAAAAAGTGATGGGGAACAACATTTGGGGTACATCCTTAGAAAACGGGAAGGGGGAAGGATTGGCTCCCCCACCTTCCCCTGCTCAGGGCAAACAATAGCCCTGCAAAGGATAATCTGAAGAACGTGTTGTGCTATTGGCCCTTGGAGATCCAGAGAGCTGCCTGCCCTTTGTAGCATCGGTGCGCAGATTTGAATGCCTGAGACCGCTTTTGTCTGGTGAGGCTTAGTTATTACCCAGCAAAATAGAGCCTCTCTTCCTTCCTTCCAAGCAGGCAAATTAGACACTCTGGCAATTTCAGGAAGGAGGGGGAGTCCTTTATCTCTCACACAGCAGGTTGCATTTTCTGAGCTTCTGGTTGCTAAATTCAGCCAGAGACTGGGTCAGCAGGAGGATGGGCCTGGAATGGATGAATCCACTGCATAGTATGCTCCTTCCAAAGGGTGGCAAATCACAGGGCTTAATTTGAACAAACGTTTTCACCACGACTCTGCAGCGGACCCTGTTTTTGTTGTTATTTTGTATACCAGGGTTCAGCTCTGGAACAGGTGAAGAGAGGTGAGCATCTCTAAGTGCATTTATACTTTCCAACTATACGTATTGAATAGGTACCAATTTTCTCACTGTGGGCAAAGGAGCTGCCACGTGATGAATTTCTACCTGCTCTTGGAAATGTATGTGCAACTCCTGTGTGGATTCTGCAATTCCACTGTTATGCCACATGGGTGCAGAATTAGGCCCTACAGAACACAAAATCCGCATGCTGAAATTTTAGTGTTCACACGTCCCTTTAAGTTGTAGTGCATCTTGGCTTTGTGGGTTGTATTAAAGGAAGGAGACCTTTGATTTATGGTTCTGTCATTCTGAAAGGCAAGATATAAATAATTGTAGTATCTGTAAGCAACCCTTTAGTGGCACATGCCAAGGCCTTTGTTTTGAAAGATGGAAGCTAACAGCACAATTAGCTAGGTTTGCTGGGCTATTTCATTGTGATTATTTCCTGCTTCAAACTCTCCAGGTCCTCAAGTGGCAACGCACCTTGCTTTTACACATGCAAAAATTTATCTGAGTGATTTTACTCCCATCTTTGAACTCGAGCTGAAGAACCAGTGGCAAGACTTGTGGGAAGTCTTAACAGCAACCAGCTTGAGTTGAAACCAGTATTCTGATTGTGGTCAAATGCATCACTTCGAAACCAAAGTAAGGATGCACTGATGGTTGTACCTGGAGCAGCTGCCAATCAGTCTCTGTGTTAGAGCAGGCATGGGGAACCTTTGTCTCCCCAAATGTTGCTGAACTAAAATTCCCACCAGCCCTAGAAAGCATGGCCATGAATGATGATGGGAGTTGTAGTTTCAGTAACATTTGGAGGAACAAAGGTTCCCCACACCTGGTTTAAAGCATTCTTGCTCACAGAGCTACAGTTCCCAGAGTGTGGTTTATCAGTTGATACCTCTCTCCAGGGAACTCTGGGAACTGTAGCTCTGTGAAAGGAATGGGGATCTCCAAATAACTCTTGGTACCCTTAAGTTACCGGGATTCTTTGGGGAAAGCCATGACTATTTGATGTGTTAGCATAGTGCTATAAATGCATAGTGTGGATATGGCCATACTCTAATCAGGATAAATGGAGGATCCCTGAATTACTAGGATCAAGTTACTGACAAAAGACATCTTCTGTATTTGCAACAAGACTAGCATGTAGTCCAGTATGACCACTCATTGTGCCATACGCTCCAGTATCTACTTGCCTGTCTGTCTCATCCTGTGCTTAGATAAGAGGTTATGGTGCTGCTGTGCTTCCTTTTCCCCTTGTCTCATCTGCCATGCTTTGTCCAATCCAGATCCCCCCACCCTCCTCTCTCTTCTCCCCAGCCTTGGTTTTTCAGAGCCTGCGGTTTGGTTTGTCAGCCAGTTTGTCATTTAGCCGTTTGGAGCCAGCGCAAATAGTGACATTTGCCGAGCGTAAAAATTCAATTAATTCCAGAAGGCAGATTAAATATAAGTGAATTTTAATAATTTGCTCTAAAGGCTGAGGATTACTGTAGGCAAAAGGGAGGAAATGACACTCGTCCGATAGATTTTTTGGCACAAATATGCAGGATCGCTGGCCGAATATAATTAATCTCGTTAATTTTCAGCCTTGGGTTTGGAGGGGGCGGTCAGAGAGAGAAGAAGAAAACAGGCACATGTTTCCACTGTGAAGGCTTGATTTGCTTGGGGCTCTTGTTTTTATTTTATTTTTTAATGAGAGGTCGAAAGGCCTTGGAGTCTTTGGAATTGCTCCTTGTACCTTGAAAGCTGTAATCCAAAGATGGGAAGCCTGCTGCCCTCTAGATTTGCCTGAACTACAACTTCCATCATTTCTGACTATTGACCATGACTGTATAAGGTGCATAAGTAGAATTTTCTATCAGTCAGGGATGGGGAACTGTTGGCCCTTTGGATGCTGTTGTACTACAATTCCCATCATTCCTCACCATTGACCATGCTGTTTGGATCTGGTGGGAGCTGGAGTCCAGCAACATCTGAAAGGCACCAGGTTAACCATCCCTGCTGTAATCCCAAGTGTGCATGTGAGGAGGTGACTGCTGCATGCTCCACTGGAGAGACAAGAGAGGCTATATATGCATGTGCTCGGGGGAAATTATATTTGTCTTTATAGTATCACTCAGATATACTTCACCAGACTATTTCAGGTGGCTCAAGTAAGTGAGACAAGCCACACCCACACCCACACCCACAGGGAGAGTTCAGGTTAGTTGCCAAAATGTGCGTAGAAATTGTAACCAATAGCTGAGAGCCAGGGCAGTGTAGTGGTTAGTGTGTCAGACTAGGAGACTGGGAGGCCAGGGTTCAGATTCCCACGTAGCCATGATGTTCACTGGGTGACTTGGACCAGTCACTGCCTCTCAACCTAATTTACACCACATGGTTGTTGTGAGGAGTAATTGAGATGGGGGAGAACCATGTAGGGCACCTTGATGATCTTGGAAGCAAAAGTGGGATGTAAATGCAATGAATTAATAAATTATCTAATGCTACCTACTTAGCGGCTTCCTTTCTGGACTCTCAACTTTGCTTGAATATATGATATTATTTAAATCATCACTTTGAGGAGCTTTGTGCACACGAAATGCATGGCAGGAAGAAATTGACGTATTTATAGTATTTAAATGCTGTTACAAACATGCAGAGACCTCAGTTTCTACCTCATATGGTCAAGAGGGGCAGTCCTGACAGGTTCTCTGGGTACTTAATGATGTAGCAGTGGGAGCGTGTAGGTTACCAGCTGTGTTCCTGCCATCTTCCGGATGTGCACCTGTGAAGCTGAAAGCCAATGCCAAGTGTAACACAGCCCATTCTCTTGCTCGGCGCTCTCTAGCTCCCTAATTATTCCATGTGTGGTTCTGTAATTTACACTCTCCAGCTACTGATCCATCAATAATGAATGGGTTACCTGTCTCTGCCGATGTGGTTGGTGGGGAGATTTAAGAATCTGCTTTGAAATAAGAAGGAGGGCGGGAGAGATTGACAGCAGAAAGCGGCCAAACACTTTTGCAGCTGTCTTCCCTTACACCCATTCAAGAGGGTGGCTTCTTGAATGCACCCTTACTTGGTGCAGGGTGGTTGGCACACCTTCTCTTGGCTTTTGTGCCGCATTGTTAATGCTCAAAGCACCAGAAATGGGTGGTTGGAAAGAGAAACCCTTGTACTTCTTTCTATTGTGCTCACTTTGCTCATTCTTTTCTGCTGCTTCCCTCCCCCCCCCACCCCCAACACCTTTCCCTTTGGAGAGCAGCATAACAGTTGCACTTGAGCAGATTTGCAGTGATCGCAAGATGCCACACAATCTGCTTTGCTTGTTTAACCAGGTTGGTCCTACTCTGCCTGTGTCTCATCCTGCCTTCCTTCTTGACTAGCTTTCTTCCCCCAGGTTCTCTCCCCCCCTTTAAACAGATGCCAAGGGTGGTGTTGCATCACAGAGGGTACCCTTCATCAGATATTATGAACTGTAAACACTCTTGGGTGATCAGAAGAGGGATTTCTCAATCTTTGCTTGCCCTTTTCTCCTCCCCTTCCTGCCGTTTCTTCCTCCTTCTCCTCCATCCCTCCATGTAGGCCATCGTGCCAAAACTGTAATTTCCGTGTTATTTTGATTAGAGAAAGCCATACTGTTAAACCAGTTTCACTCCGGTTTACATTTTCAGTGTAGTTGATGTGCTCATAATGTGTGTGTGTGTGTGTGTGTGTGTGTGTGTGTGTGTGTTTCAAACAACTACTTTTTGTGCTTTTTGTGAAAACTCTCAGTGCCCCCTTCTCTAGGATGCCATCACACACCTTAGGGACTTGCAGCATTTTGCTCTTCTCCAAGTATAGAAGTATATTTTGATATTTCCTTTTTTAAAAAGAAAAGGAGTTACAGAAAGTCATACTTAAAAGCCAGGAAGTGAGCAGGTTGGTGTTGGATGCCCATGCAGTGTGTCCGTCCCTTCCACCTGCTGTCTGTCTGAGAGAGCCGGAGTGGCCACCATTGATAACAAATGTGTTGGAGCTGTTGCTGTCCAGCCAACAGACTGTGCCAACTCAGCTTGTAATCAGCAGAGCAGCCTTCCAACGGGCACTTGTGCCAAACGCTTACCATCCTGCTTGGCCCTGCATATGCTGCAGAGATCACCAACCTGCCCATCAAGAAGCTGTATCTGGCCCTAGTTAGTGTTACCCTGGTGACAGGGAAAGGTTGACTCCAGATTGCGCAAAATTTTAACAACAAAAAAAACCACATTCCCATGTGTGCGCATGTGCCATGCTGGTCTTTCTTTCATGCTGACCATCCCAGAGTGGATCTGTTGTGCAACAGAGTCAGATTTCTTAAATCCACTTTCATTGCACAAACCTAAATTTCCAGTACACACATGAATCCCCTTCCACAAAATGCAGACAGTCTGGAAGAGACTCTTGCCCACTTCCTTCCTTTCTAGTTGGACGATTCTTCCTTCTTGCCTCCTCCTCCCCCTGTCCTCCCACTCTGCAACCTAGACACTCTTCTCAGCTGATCTGAACTTTCCCCCATGTGTTCATGGGCTTAATTGGAGATCTGCCATGCTTTTGCTTTTCTTGCCCCATCGGAGTTGCCTTCCTATTAATGCATCATGCTCCTCTGTGCTCTCCAACAGGAAAGCCTTCCACTAGTTGCCCCACGTTTCGCTTTATCCCTGGCCAAGAAGCACATGTGTTTTTGGGGTGTCTGTGGGTCATGTGAATTTTCAGAGGTGTCTTCTTGCTGACCCTTGATTGCCTTAACTCGGGTGAGAAAATTTGGCTTCCCAGATTTGCTCTCCTGTCTGGACCATCTCATTTTTCCTTCCAACAGGGATAAATGCCCAAGCCATAGCTTGTATGCTGAGGCAGCTTGGCTGACGTCGTTCCCCGGCTGCTAGTCAGCCAGGCAGCCAGATGGACACTTCAGACAGAAGCTTCTCTTTCCCACTGCATTTGGAACACAAAACGCTTTTGTTATGAAAGAAGAAAAGGGCCAGATCCGTACCTTGGTCCATTTATCTCAGTGAACCTAAATTGTACTACTACTGTTGTTGATGATGATGTGTGTGTATTGGGGTCCAGAGTTTGTAAAGAGTGAGGAAGACTTTCAATGGCAGCCTGCAATTATTTTCATATGGATGCTTTGGGCTGGCATGAGCTTTGAAAAGTGAATATTGTATTGCAAACAAAATCCTGTGCATTTTCTATGCTCAGAGCTCAAGGTTAGCAGGGCTGAGAGCAGTGTCTGCTTGAGAACTTGGGAGAGCCATCAGCAGATAAAGAATAGATTGGATGGTTCATTTGTCCAAATCTGTACAAGATCACAGGGAAGGGGAGCCAATACAGGACAGTGCAGGATCTGTTCACCAGGTCAACTGTGCATCTCAACTTGAGAGACTATAGCGCAGTGAGCCAACTGCTGTGTCCATCACCTAGACATACTCTTTCCTTTTCCTGTCTGTGCTAACACCAGATTGGGTGAGGAGGGAGGAAGGCTTGGTTTAACAATTTGTGTTGACGGGTTTTGCCAGGGGCGAAACTATCTCTGCATTTCGTCTGCTGGTCTTGCTCCTTTGCCAAAGGCTGGTTCAGAGGCAGCAAGTCCAGTAACATGGAATTGATTGACTCAGATCCTTGACATTTGTGAATCGTTGAAGTCGATGAACTTGAAAGATTTCTGCAGACAAAGCGTGTTAGATGGAGGGGGGGCACGACGTAGAGATCAAGTGGGAAAACAGTTAGGTGGGCTCCCCTCTTGCTTCAGGGCTAGGATTAGTGACCCAAAGCCTCTCTGTTATATTACCTGTTCCTGCCTACAGGACTGCTTCCTGGATGAAGACTTAACAGAGTGTGTGGAGTTGGGCGGGGGGCTTGTGAGTTACATACTGCCCCAGCTATCCACAGATCTGCCCAGGAAGTCCATGCTGTGGTGTTCCTCAAACTAAGAGCAGGCTCAATGCAGAATATCACTTGCATCCAATTCCAAGAGTTGTCCAGAGCACTGTCTAGTCCTGTTTTGTTGGATTAGTTTCAGTTAGTAAAGCTCGAGGATGTGGGCAAGGTGATTGGCTTAGTCAGGGAACCACTTGTGCTCTGGACCCTTGCCCCTCTTGGCTGATAAAAACTAGCAGGAAGGGGACATCTGGCTTGGCCAGGGAAGTGATTAATGCCTCCCTGCAAGAGGGGATGGTCCCTGCCTTCTTGAAGGAGGCAGTGGTAAATGTGTCTTTGTTAATTCTCCTTGACTTCTCAGTGGCCTTCAGTAGCTTCGACCATGGTAACCTTCTGGAGTGGCTTTCCGAGTTAAGGGTGGGTGGCACCACTTTGCGGTGGTTCCAGTCCTACTTGGATGGTCATTTCCACAGGATGATGTTTGGGGAGTGCTCTTTGACTCCATGGAGCCTTCAATGTGGGCTTCTTCTGGGTTTGATTTTATCCCTATGTCGTTTAACATATACATGTAACTGCTGAGTAGAGTCATCTGAAGTTTTGGAGTATGTTGCCAGCAATATGCTGACAACACACAGCTCTACTTCTCCTTTACATCTGCAGGTGTGGCAGTGGATGTGCTGGACCATATTCTTGTCTCAGTAATGAACTAGATGAAAGTCAATGACCTGAAGACTGAGGCACTGTTGGGTGGTTCTCTAGACTGGATGGGTGGGAGGGGGCCTGCTTTTGATGGGGTTGCACTCCCTCTGAAGGAGTGGGTACACAGCTTGGGGGTACTTCTGGATCTATTGCTGTCACTTGACGCTCAGGTAGCCTCAGTGCTGTGGAGTGCCTTCCATCAGCTTAGGTTGGTGGCCCATCTGTGCCCCCATCTAGACAAGGATAGCCTAACTTCTGTTGTCTATACTCTGGTAACCTCTAGGCTGGATTACTACAACACATTATACATGGGGCTGCCTTTGAAGACTGCTTGGAAACATCAGCTGGTGCAGAATTCAGTGGTCAGGTTGCTCACCAGGGCAAGGTGGTTTGAGCATTTAATGCCAATCACGGCCCAACTACACTGGCTGCCAATTATGTTTCTGGGCCCAATTCAAAGTGCTAGTTTTTACCTTTAAAGCCTTAAACAGCTCAGGATTGCAATACCTCAAGGCCCGCCTCTCCCCATATGAACTAAGCCAAACCCTACAATCTTAATCAGAGAACATTCTTTATGTGCTTCCTCCATGAGATGTTCAGAGGGTGGCAACACCAGAATGAGCCTCATCTGCAGTAGCTCCCTGCTTGTGGAATGCTTTTCGTCTGGCACCTAGCAAAAACATTCCTCCTCTTCCAGGCCTTTGGCTAATTAAACAATCTGGCCTTTTAAACTGTGTGTGTGGGTTATTGTTGTTGTTTGCTATTATGGTTTGTATTTATGAAGGGCAGTATAGAAATTTAGTATATAAAAAATTAAATAGCTCTGAGTTGTCTACACTGACCGGAAGCAGCTCTCCAGGGTTTCAGAGAGGATGTCTTTCCCAGCCCTGCTTGGAAATGCCAGAGACTGAAACTCAGACCTTCTGCGTGCAAGACAGATGCTGTACCACGGAGCTACGACCCTTCCTTTTCCTCAAACCACACAGTGCTGGAGAAATCCAGAAAAAACTTGGAAGTTACGTTCACAAGCCAATATGTCCTGGAATTATATTTAGAGCAGCAGTATCTCATCAAGTATTTTTTTTTAAGAAGAAGTTTGCCCCAATTAATCAGGAAACATGTTTCTTTTTTTAAAAAAGTGCCAATTAGTTTTAATATTAATAGAAGAACGAATAAAAACTGCAAATTTCATGTGTCATCTTGGAAGAGGCATTCCCCAGTATCTCTTGCCCAGGATGGAATGCCTCTTCTAAGGCAGAGCCCTGCTGCCAAAAATGCATGCATTATCTGGAATCAAAGGAAAGGTGGCTTTTCTTCAGGATGACTGGCTTGCTTTATCCACATATGCAGATTTAATTTATGCAGATTTAATTGATTCATCAGACTGGTTCCATTCATGAATTGAGTTTTTTCTTCTTTAACCAGGTTAGAGTTGCAGTGAAAATTCTTCCAGATCCCAGCCATGGCAGAACAGATCAATAATATAATTCCTAGGGCATTCTGTAGCCCCACAGTGAGCCAATAACTCATTTTGAATGCAAAACATCCAAGGTTCAGTGTCCAGTATCCCCAGATAAAAGGAGCAAGGAGCAGGTGGTGGGAAAAGCCTCTGCATGAGACCCTGAAGAGCTCCTGTCAATCAGAGTAGATAATTCTGGGTTAGATGGCCTTGTCTAATTCAGTGTAAGCAAGCCTCCTGTGTTCACAAATCAGCTGCTCTGTGCAGCAGGTGCTGAGTAGATGCTGTAAGATATTAGTAGTATCGTGTGTGTATGTTGTGAGAGAGAGAATGCACGTAAACACACGCTTGCGCACGTGCCTGTATAAATACACAAAACTACCTCCCTGTGATGCAGGGCAGCAATTCTTAGCAGATGGTGCTGGTATTAGGAAAATGAAAATACATGCAATAACTTTGCTATTTGCCAGCGTTAATTTCTTATCCCTAGGTAAAACCTTCCCGCTGGCCTATACCACGCCATCTGCGTGTTCATAAAATACATTATGCTGGGTTTGATAGGCTGCGTGTGAGCATGTGCTGTTCTGTGTATGCCCCAGTCTGCGGAGCAAGGATTGAAAGGGAAATGGGGCTGAGGAGTGAAGTCGCTAAATCCTAGGACACCTTGCTAAGACAGATTTCTGATCCTGAAAGCCCACCAGATTCAGTGGAGTTGAAGACCTACTGGACTTGTGGGGGCAGTACCTTGCAGGGCACATGCTATCCAGCATAACTCCCATTGCTTGCTGGTGGAATCAGCCTTACTATTTCCTCAGTCATCTTTAGAAGCTGGCTTGCAAGTACTGTACCTTGACCTAAACACAGTGTTGTATCCAACTGAGTTCTACTCAGAGTAGAAACAATTAAATTAATGGGCCAAAGTTAGTCATGTATTTAGTGTTAAATTTAGTTTGATTAGGGAAAGGCACTCTGCACATGCTCTGGTGCACACCGTTCACACCTTCTGAAGCTAAGCCCCAACAATTTATTGCTGCATTTATTATTACATTTTTATCCAACCTTTCTGGCCAAGGAGCTCAAGGTGGTGTACGTTGTTTTCCTCCCTCTCCATTTTAGTCTCACAGCAATCCTCTGAGGTAGGCTGGCCTGAGAGGCTATGACTGGCACTAGGGTCACGCCTGGTGAGCTTCATGGCCAGGTGGAGATTTGAACCCTGGTTTCCCAGGTCCTAGTCCAACACTCTATACCATGCTGGCAACGCCTCCACAAGCATCGCTGGCAGTTTTGTGCGTCTGCCTTCCAGTGTACACCAAAGTGTATGTTGTGTGGCCACTGAGGCAGGAGGCCCTAGCTAAGTGCTGGAGCATATGCTTTGCATAGTCACTTCCAGTTAAAAGGATATTGGGTAGGAGGCTCACCCCTACCTGGGATCTAGGAGAGTCGTTACCAGTCAAGAGTAGACAATGCAGAGCCAGCCTACAGTCGCTTCCTGTGTTCATGTCTGTTTCTGCAACTTGTGAAGAGCTGGTCCCAGCCTAAGGCTTTCTCCTCCCTTCTCCTGACCACTGTTTTGCAATTGCCCAGATGCACTCTGAAATGGGAGTTAACTTTGTGGTGCTGGTTGCATTGGGAAGGAGGGAAGGGGGTGTTTAAGTCTTCATTCCCCCCCCCATCTGCTGTCCAATTAAGGCGGAATCTGTATCTTGCCTGACATGCCGCCCCGTCCGCCTTCCCAAATGAGGCGATTAACAGGCAGTTTCTTCCTTGCGCCTCGGAGCGCCCGTCTCCTCCTGTGTGCGGCGGGATTGATAGAGATTGCAGCTGACCTTTGCTAGGACAGGGAGTATTATCATTAATACTTCTGTATTTCGCTGGGTTCATGTGACGCATAAATCTCATATCAACTCAGGCAGGCAAAATAATCTGCCAGGCACCGTTATTAATACACCCCACCCTCACTGCGTAAGGGCTTTGTTGTGCTCTCAGCAACAAAAGGCGAAAAGCACACCAGGTATTCCAGTGGGGCTGCTGCTGGTGTGCAGGGTGTGGGGAGAGAGGGAGGCACCTGGCTGATTTTCTTTGCCTGCTTGAGACAGGCAGCCATGGGCCCCTCTTGTCTCATAGCAGCCTCTTCAGTGGGGTGGGTGTGTCTCCTTTTTTGCAAGGGGGCAAGGACACCATGGGCAGCCTGGCAAGGCAAGTGAGCCAGCCTTGCTTATCAAGGCCTGTCTCTCCCCACTGCCCACTCCCCTCCGCAGCCCTCAATAGACCTTTTCTTAGTATCGTGTTGAAGCTCACAAAGGCGAAAAAACGTTACTGTTGTTGACTTTGCCCAAAAACTTGGGCGCTTTGATCATGAAAGAGCCTCCCTATCACAAATGAGAGAGGAGACAGGCACACAAGATTATCTTTCAACATCTGATTTTATCTGTGCATGACAAATTTAGAGTAGGGGTGAGGAACTTTTGCCACCAGGTGTTGCTGAACTCCCAACAGCCCCTGCAAGCGTGGGCAAGAGGCACTCATGATGGGGGTTTGATTCAGCAATATCTGGAGGATCAAAGGTTTCCCGCACATGCATTAGGGCGCCAGACCAAGAAGATCCAGGTTCAAATTCTTCAGTAAGCCACATGGACCCACTGGGTGACCTGGAACTGTTTTTCTCCATATAGCCTACATCTCAGGGATTTTGTAAAGATAAACTAGAGTAGCTTCATTTACATCACAAGAAATTTCCGTGGAAGGGTAAGGATGCAAATATGATACGTCAATCCTGCCAAGAGTATCTGATAATGATATCTGTTCCCTGGGATCAGAATCCACCTTCTGGCCAATGGCGCCAGTCAGCATTCATCTTTGTGATTGTTTTGTGCTCTGCGGGATTAGAGGCATGGCATGGAAAACAGGTTCCGGGGTGAAGCTTTGGTGGGCCTGGTCTCAAAACAATGCCCTGACTTCTAGACAGTTTGAATTTGAACTCTGGTATGATAAATAGGTCCTGGGACTGGACCCTGTTTTCCTGGCTCACTCTGAGCAGAAGCTGCCTGCCTGTCTCCCATACCCTGCTCCATTAGTCATTCGAGCTGGTCGTGGCCTCTCCAGGCAAGAGCCTTGGCTGACAGCTCCCCCTTGGCCTGCAAATCAGCTGCTGCTGCTGCTGCTGCTGGAGCCATCACAGAGCCAGCTGCCTCCTGGGCCAAAAGCCCAGGCTGCTTCTCTTCTTTTTTTTTGTCTGTTTGTGCCTGCCCTCTGTTTTTCTGGCAAGGCAAGCCAGCCAGCCAGCAGGGTGACTTGCAATTAAGCAGAGGCGCCTAGCTAACTTATGCAGATTACTCCTTCGATTCTAGTAAAGGGCCAGTTCCTCCGCAAGTAAGACTTACAGATGCTCTCCCTGATACAACTGATATGGACCTTTCCTTCCCAAAATAGGTGGCCCCAGATATGCCTAGCACAACCTATGGACTCCTCTTTCCTTGTCTCCAGCAATGGTGCAATTAGCCAGAGATTGCTGTCCAGGAAGTGTGACAAGGCTGCTGCCAGCTGCCACAAACGAATTGGCCTTGTCTGCTCCCATCTGCCCCTTGCTCTGCTCACTCCCACATGCCCTCATTTTTAAATCCTTGCACATGCAAAGAGAGGGAGAGGGGGCCAGGTCACCTGCCTAAGGCTTTAGTTGGCATGAGAGGTCAGATGGCAGAGCAGAGAAAGGGAGATATACAGAGGAGGTTGGAGGGAAATGCTCAATGCTCATTCTGTGCAAATGTGCAACTGTGATGGTCAGGAAGGGAGCAAGAGTTAGAAGGGGCCTCTAGAAAAGGATTCAAGCCTGCTCAGGAGCTGTTTCCCACCACCCCCATGACCCCCAAATGTGTGCCAACTGACTGGGGGCAGTCACTGGTAGCAGAAATGCAGTGTACAGATGACACTCTTGCTCATTGCTGCTTCTGATGGAGCTGAAAGGGGGCTCCTTCCTGGGGCCAAATTCTGCTTCATGTTAAGTCCTTGCCTCTCGGGGGTTTCATCTCTTTCCTGTTTTCTACCTGCAATGCTGACCTAATCTCACTTTTCCCTGCAACTGGGAGGCCTTGGCATTTAACAGGATCAACCTCTCATATGTGCATTGCCAGGGTAGGTATCTAGCCCTCTCTGCCTGCCCCCCCCCCCGCCCTACTTTCCTCTTCTCTCCTTTCTTTGCTCTTTCATTTCACCCCCCTTCTCTGCCCCCCCCCCTCGGCCTCTTCATTCCCTGTGCCAACTAAAGCCTGGGTGAATGTCTAATCTCCAATTTTATTCGCTCGGCTCCGTCCTGATTTACATAATCCACATAATCACCCTGGTTTTAATTGCCCACAACTCTGCGGAAAGATCATGTGGTTAAGTGGTAAATCATAATTAGATAAATAATTGGTTTGGCCACAGCAAGCTGCTTTGTTATACCTGCCATCTGCTGGGTAAGTTTCTCTCTCCCCCCACCCCCTTTCGATTAGAACAATGCGCCTTGGATGGCAAAAGCAGGCACCTCCCCTTTCTTATCTGCAAAGGGGGCTCTATGTGTGTGGGGGGGAGAATGACTAAACCTGGATTCCTGCCCAGTAGCTCTGTGCATTGCATGGTCTCCCCCCTCCCTGTCACCACCATCTCTCTTATCCCTGCATCCTTCATACACTTTTAACAGATGCATTAGCCATTCATTAACAGAGCTTGCTTAATGCATCAGAATGAGAAATTTGACTTCTTTAGCATAAAAGCTGGGAAGGGGGAACCACTGGGTCAGAAAGGAGGTGTAGGGACGCCTCCCCCTTGTGCCTCCCTGTTAGTTCTGCATCAGAGGAGAAATTGGAGACCTGGCCCCAGTGGAAATGGGAGAGGGAGGAGGGGGAGGTTGTGGGAAATCCACTTTTGGAGATGCGTTGCACACATGTCCAGCTTCTCCGAAGTCTAGAGTGTGGCATCCTTTCTGGACAGAGGGGAAACGCCACCATCCTGCATACAGAAAGCCCCCTGAATTTATAGGTGTCTTGCAGGTTTGTTTTTAAAATTTAGGATTCCTGTTTTGTGTGTTTGTTTTTGAGGAAAGCCAGTTTGTCCCATCCGTTTGAGCAGCAGCTCCACCTGTTTGAACAGGGGAAGGTTTCAGCTGTCTGAAATCCCATCTATTGAATCAGGTCCCTCCCTTTCTGACCTCAAAGCCGCATTATCCAAGACCTTGGTGAGGAGGATAATTTTCAGGCCTCACCATTAGTTTCTGAGATACCGAGGCAAACCTTACCAAGTGCTCCTGCTTCCTGGGCGAGTGATAAGAGAGAAATTCACACAGCCTCTCGTTTTCCTTTTTTCTTGATCAAATTATGTCCCTTTGTCCAAGATGCACCTTAAAAAGCACCAGGAAAAGAAGGGGTCAGAATTGGGTGTCCAAGGTGCCTTGGCTTTATTGAAAGTGGGCCGGCAGCATTGCCATGAGGGTGTGCAGGTTCAAGAGCAAAAGCGAGGTGGCAAGAGAGGAGTCTTTGATCGGTCTCTGGGTCGGCTCGCCAGTGCTTTCATTGGAAGAACGGGGCATTTTGTTCCACGGCTCCCTTCCGCGCCTTGAGATTTCTTGTCGCCTTTTCAGATCTGTGTGTTTTGTTGGCTTCTCTCCCCCCCTCTGCCTCCCTCCCCGCTTTTTAAAATTTATTACTGCAGATGTTTGCACAAAACCAAGATCTTTTGTTGGAGAGCCCATCTGCTCTTCTCCTGTATTCCCTTCCTGCGCCGTCTCCTGCCTGCTGCCTCCGCTGTAAGATCTGCAAGTGAGAAAGTGTTGGGATGGAAAGGGGCCGAGGTCAGAGTCAGCGTAGTAATGAACTTGCCAGGAAAGGGCTTGAGGATGCATTGGGTGGATTTCCGAGACTTTGTAATGTGCACAAAGGTGATTATGCTCCTCCAGTCCCTGCATCTGCTCCCATCAGCCACACTACAGAAAGAAGGAAGCTGTAGTCCCTCTCTGTGCAGCCTCTTATCAAAGTCTGGGCCTTTCTCATTTAAGCACTTTGTAGCCACAATGACTATGTTCTCCCTCCCCTGTCAGAGGCATTAATGCCCCTGAATACCAGTTGCTGGATAGAATGCTGCTACTCTCACATCCTGCTTGGGGGCTTCCCAGTGAGGCGTCTGGTTGACTTCTGTGCGAATAGGATGCTGCATTAGATGGGCCTCCTTTGGCCTGATCCAGCAGCTGAGCTCTTCTTATGTTTGTAAATACTCTCTGTGAGGGGAGAAATCTGAATTCAAAACAAAGGTACACCAGGTTTGTTTATTTATTACCTGCCTTGGCTCTTTCCACTTTGAGATTTCTCCAAAGCATTGCCCCTGTATCTTTTTCAGTTTCTCGGTGTTATCATGAGGTCTAGAAACCTGTCTATCTATCTATCTATCTATCTATCTATCTATCTATCTATCTATCTATCATCTTTCTTTCTTTCTTTCTTTCTTTCTTTCTTTCTTTCTTTCTTTCTTTCTTTCTCTCTCTCTGTCTCTCTCTCTCTCTCTCTCTCTCTCTCTCTCCACACACACACACACACACACACACACACACACACACACACCTGTGTGGTATAATTCCCAAATGCAGTATGTGATGAAAGCATAGTCCTGCTCTTGCTGTGTAATTTTTATGCTTCTAGGGTTTTCACTAATTGTGAGGTGTGAGGGCAGAAAGGTTCCACTTCTGTAGCAGCTGCATTTTAGGCAGAAATGAGTAGCTGCCACCTTTTCCTGATATAGAGATGAAACCTTCACCTGTTAGACTTCGGCCTGTCACACAGCACAGGAACTTGAGGCGGGGGACTGGCCATGGGTGCTTTTTAAAATAATGATGCCATGTGAATGTCCTTTTGTTTTCCTACACCAGTGTCTTATTTAATGTGTTCTGTTTAGTTTTTTTAAAAGTCAACTAAGAGTAGTGAGGGGAAGGGAGCTGTGCTGGAAATGTATAAGGATGATGCTATAGTGTAGAGAAACTGAAGATGATGATGTCGTTTTGTTTCTTATAATACTAAAAGATGAGATCACCTAATGAAATCAATTGACTGTAGATTGAGGACAGACAAAAGGGAAGTCTTCTTCATACTACACACAATTAAACTTGCGAAATTTGCTGCCTCAAGATGTGACACCTGCTGCCTCAGGTGGCTTTACGTGGAATCTAGTCAAATTCATGAAGGAGGAACTCTACCAACTGTTATGGTTGGCTAAATGGAACCTCCAGGTTCAGAGGCAGTATACCGTGATGTACCAATTGCTGGAGGACAACAATGGGAGGGGTATGTTGACTTCTTGACCTCATTGCAGGCTTTCCAAAGGCAGCTGGCTGGTCACTGTGGGAAAATAGGATATGTACCAAGCTAGGTGGCCAAGCAGCGCTCTTCTTAAATTCTTCTTTCTTGACTCTTTGAAGAATGGTGGTAGCATTGTTAATTTCCCACAACCCCCAGTGGAGTAGGCACAACTGATGGTCCGCTGCACAGAGCTGCAAGTTGAGCCAGTGTAATGTAGTGGTTAGAGGGTTGGACTAAGGCTAAGTGTCAGCCCCAAGCAGCTTGGCCCAGTGGTCAGGGATGATAGGAGTTGTAGTCCAGCAACTTCTTGAGGGCTGCAGGTTAGCCACCCCTGCTTACAGACAAATAACATTTTTTCTTGTCGTCTGAACGTAGCTGATGTGGAGGATTGTCATATTTCATTCAGGAGGGTGCTACTGCTACTGAAAATGCCCTGTCTCATGTCATCATATGGCCCTCCACACATCTTGCTTATCTCTCAGCATCTGGCATTCAGAGGTATACTCCCTCTCTGCATGGAGGGTCTTATTCTGCCATGACCTAGCAAGTTAATTCCTATGATTACTTTGGGGTGGCTGGGTATGGGACAGGAGGCTAAATCCCTCTGGAATGTGGTATTGAAACCAGGATGAATGGCAAATTCCTACAGACTGAAAAGTAATAAAATGGTCCAAGATGTGGGTTTTAAATTTATGAGAACCTTAGCACTTACTTTATTTACCTGCTTATTTATAACATTTTATACCACTTAATATAATAAACATCTCTAAGTCTTTTATACATAAAGAACAAATAAATAAAATACAGCAATAAAAGTTCCTGGAAATCAGATTCAAAAACCAAAACAAACCCTACGATATATCACAGATAACATTGAGGATTCATCACACCAACAGCAGCAATAGTAAATAACAATAAAAAGAGACATCAGGTAGGTAATTCTGCATATTGAGTCTAGCTGTTGGTCATAGCAGCCATCCTCTGTCTTGGCTTGTATTAATGCTTGCAGAGGAGTGACGGATGGATGCTGTCCTCTTTCAATGCTGTGATCACATACCCCAGAGTGGTATTCTTGCCAGCTCGGGCATGCTGCCTCTCTCTTGTTTCCCCTGGTGCCTGTGCTCTCAAAACAGGCTCTTATTAGCTGGCTTGTTGTCATTTGCCAGATCAATGATCCACAGCCGAATGATCGATGAACGAGCCTATAAAAACTGAATGGGCTAATAGGGCAACCAGAGGCTCAGGAAGGGTGGAAGGCTTCAGTTTCCACCCAAAAAGTACATGGAGAAAGCTGAGCAGTCTTTGGTTCACATAGCTACACTCTTTACATGTGTTTAGTTGGAAGCATTTTAAACAGGAAGCTAGATCAGAATTGTCTACACTGAGTAGCAGTGGCTCTCCAGGATTTCAGACAGGTTCCTTTTCCTGCCCTAGCTGGAGATAATGAGGCTTGGTCCTGGGGCCTTATGCATGCAAAACAGCTGCTCTACCACTGAGCCACAGCTCCTTCATGGATGTTGTTTGCATATAATTCAGCACTGTATGTAGAAGCGAGCTTCCCTGCTTGGGGGGGGGGGGTCCTTGGTGCATAGTTTCCACGGGATTGGGCCATGCTGAGGAACGGATAAGGCGCAAGGCAGGAAGAAATTATCTAAATCCCTATGTGCCCATTAGATCAAATGTTTTGGACCACATCTCCCGTCAGCCCTAGCCAGCATGATGGACAGGAGTTGTAGTTCAAATCATCAGGAGAGCACTAGCTTGGCAAAGGCTGTGTTAAGGCACTGCTTTCCAAACTGTGGTCTAAGGTTTTCTTAGAGGTGTATCAGTGGCTCCTTGCTGACAGGGTTGGTGATGATGGACAAGCTTTTGTGGAAGACAGCTTGGTAGCCATTAGTCCCTGCAGTCACAGAGGGTTATTGAGAATGCTTTAGGATAAATTTTGGGTTCACACACTGTCCTATTATTATGAGGGGGCAGCATCTGAACAGGCATGGAGGGTTCTTGGCAAGGAAAGCCAAATTCACAGGACGTATCCCTGCAGAGCTGTTGCATGAGCAACTGTTCGATAATGATTGAACAGTTTTATAGTTGGTCCTTCAGCACCACCTTCCTAGATCCTCAGCAGGGCCGTTGTGTTGTTGTCATCCTACTTCCCCTCCACCTCTACCACCCCCCAGATAGGGCTGGTGAAAAGTGCTGAGTCTTCAGCTCTAGAATTCAGCATGGGTCCATGATGTGTTCATTATCTCTTTTGCTCTTGAAGATTTGGGGCTGATGATGGAGGGTCTGGCACTGGTGTGATTGCCCAGCCAGATGTGTGGAGTTCACTGGTGTTGCAGCTTCACAGAGCATGGCATTCTCAGGCTCTCTGTATGGCATGTTGACTCTCAAGGTGCCTTCATGCTGAGTCAGATCATTGGTCTGTGTTACTCAGTATTGTCTACACTGACTGGCAGTGGCTCTCAAGGCAGGTGATTTTCCCCATCTCTACTTAGAGACATCAGGGATTAAACCATCAACCTTCCACATGTAAAACACATGGCCTACTACTGAACTAGGTGGCCCTTCCCATACCTTGGAGGTAAGGCTTCTTGCTCTACATACAGAAGGTTGCAGATTGAATACCCAGGATATCCAAGTCATAACGTTGTGCTTCTTATCGCTAGCAAATGTATTAGTTCTTTCAGGAGTCCTGATTTGGGTGAATCCTAACACAGAGCACCATTGGGAGAAATACGGTGTGGACCCTGGGATATGCCCAAGGATTCTCAGCAATGTACAAGGGTTCAGTAGCAGACATAAAGGGTTATTTGGCAGATGAAATGGCAGGGTCATTTGAAAAGCACCATGTTGGTTTGTTCACGCCTTGAGATGTGCAGGAAGTTGTGGTGTGAGTTAGAAAATAACAAACAATGGCTTTGTGGAGACTGCACTCCTCACTCTAGTCCCTGTTAGCCACAGTGGCTTTTCATGCTCTAACGCAGCTCACACAGCGTTTTTAATTTTGTCCAAATGGAAAACTGAGGCTCTGAGAGAACTCAGCCAAGGCCACACCATGAGCCTGTGTCCAAAGGAGAGATTGAATCCAGCTCACCAGAGTGATGCACACTCACATACGCCCACCGCCAGCCAGCATCCAGGCCAGGGCGGTCATTGCGGGCGCTGTGAAGAGGGTTGGTGAAGAATGTTTACCGCAGCGGAACTCGCAGCAGGCTGAGATACCGGGCTAATCTCCACCAAGGAGGCTTCTTTCTGGGAGCCAATTAAAGCTGCTCTGATAGTCCGTCTAATTGAAATGCCGTCTAAAGAGAGAGATTATTCCAAGAGTGGTTTTTCTCCCTGCCCTTGCATTGTTGGATTAGAGCAGTCTTGCTCTGCAGAGGAACAAGAACGAAAGCAGTGCTGGCAGGAAATGGAGAGAGAAAGGCCACCGCTTGCCCTAATCCTGCGCATATCTAACTGTGCACCACAAGAAAGTTACTGAGTATTGTGTTAAGATGTCAGGTTTTTAGGTGACAGTGTTCCTAGAGATACATAATATCATTGGTCAGCAAGTCAAATCAGTCCCTTGAGTTAGCTTTATTGAATATATTTCAGGGTCAGAATGTAGTTATTTCATTTAAATCTCTTATTAGTTATTTATTGTTAGCAGCTAGGCTTGTTCTAGCCCAATTTTGGAAAGCCCTGGAAGGTGTATCCTTATTAAATTGACTTAATAAGAGTTGACACTACAGCTGGATAATATAACTGGATAAAGGACAGAGTCGTTTACAACTGTCTGGTACAGTTTTATTGATTATATGGATAAGAAAAATTCTAAAGTCTCACAGACATCTAGATTTTTTGGGTGGCCATGTATGCTATAGATTGCTGTCTATTCTTACATGGCATTTTCAATGTATACCTTGGGATTTTGGGGTGGTGGTGGGTTTTAAAAAAACCAAAAAGAACATATAAAGCTGTTGAAAAAGTCACCAGGTGGAGATTAAGTGAGGAGTGGAGGGTAGCCCCACACAGCCCCAGCTTTGTGTGTACATGATTTTGAGAATCAGGAACTCTGGGATTCAAACTTGCTCAGAAACTGCACTTAACATTGCTTTATGTGTGCCAGGCTAATCCCTGTGACTGAAATTTAGGAGGGGGGGGGGACGAGAAGTGGGTGGCCGTGGCGGCTGTGGCATATCTGAGATTGAACCCTGCTTATAGCAGCTGTTCTGTTTGGCCTGTAGAGCTGCCTTATTTACTTACCCCTGCCTTTAAGACTGGATTATCCACTCTGCTAAGTATGCAGCAGAGCTAGGGCTGAACCAAATGGCCCTCTTCCTCCTTGTTGTGGGGAAATGGCATTTATGTCACTCCATATTCATGCCAGGAAAAACAACAATTTGATTTAGCCTCTCCACCACCAAACCCCCACAGCTCTATAGCAATTACCAAACGGGGCACCAGTACTATACAGTAAACATAAACCAGGTTGAAACAAATATATCAGTTGTGCTTTCTCCCCACAACCAAGGAACCCAGGGGAGTGTAACTTTTTGGATGGTGCTGACAGGTGTGTTAGACATCCCTCATAGCCCCACCATGAGATCTCTGCTCCTTGGAGTGGATTCAGAAAGCAGAGAAGCATGCAGTTGTCATTCCCCTGAGAGTCTGCACCTGCAAGAGGTGATTGTTTGTAAGCTTGGGTCATGGGGAGTGCTCGAGAGCACATTTTGCAGAAGGTTCCATCTGCAATCCCTGGTATCTCCTGTTGAAAAGACGTCTCTTAACAGAGAACCTGGGCAGTAGACAGTGCATGGCTAGTTAGACCAGTGGTTTGATTCAGTGGTTTGATTCAACATTGTAAAATGCAGTACATGTGCCCATTGTGTGAAGGCTGGTAGGCTCAGCTGCCTCTTGGATATTGTGAGAGTCGAAGGGCAGCAACCCCAGCTTTTCTTTCAGAGGCCTCTATGAGCTATCGCAAATAACATCATGTACTAAGCTTTCAAGTGGCTCCCAGTTGTCTGAATCCTGTCTTCGTTCGGAGCTGTAACTGATTAACAGCTTTGAAGCTGATTTAAATTAAAATTGGAGGTCTGGCAATGGTTGTGGCTTCTTTCCAGTTGTGTCAGGTCTTCTGCCCCAGGTGCTCTTCCCAGGAGAACACAGAACCCTCCGTGTATGAGCTCTTCAGCTTATTCAGCCATTTCTGTTTTGCTCCCTGCTCCTAAGCAAGCAAGCAAGCAAGCAAGAAAGAAAGAAAGAAAGAAAGAAAGAAAGAAAGAAAGAAAGAAAGAAAGAAAGACTGGCTTGACTCTCCTAGCCAGGTTTCCTGGAAGAACATGACCAACAAGAGATGAGATCTCCAGGCTCCAGTCAGTCGCCTAATTAATTAGCTAATGAAGCATGCTGTAGGTGCACTTCAGATATTTTTAATAAGGGACGGAAAGCAATGTAACCAGCTCAGCAGGAATCACAGGTTTTGATAAAAAATTATAATAAGCAAAGTCATTCCTTCCCCAGTTTCATCCACACGTGCCCAGTTTGTGGTGGAGCCCAAGGTGCTGAGTGTGTGGTTAGAGACATTGTGTTTGCCGTCAGGGATGCCAACGGAGAAGGCCACAACAATGCAAACAAACAAGCTGGCAACCACACCTTCACCAAATGCTGCTCCCTGCTTTGCATCCCAGCCTCAAAATCAAGCTCAGAAGCCTTTGCAATGGAAAGTGCACATTCCTGTTTATTTTCAGGAAGCTGTCATGTCGCAAAGGTCTTGCAATAGTAAGTTCTGGGCAGACAAGCCAGGGACTTTTTGTAGACTTTTGCAAGGCCCATTTATCCTGTGCTTGGATTTGGACCAAGGTCAGACTGTACCCTTCATCACCGACAAAAGGATCTGTGCCATTAGAAGCTGTGTGCCAAATAAATTCAAGTGGTGTAGCCCTTCCTGCTACACCAGGGGAACTTTACCTGGTTGATTCCCACTTATTACTTTCAAGTGGGTATCTCTCATAAAAAGTTGTAGCCCTTTCTAGGATTAGGAATGTTGTGTCTCCTGAGGATTCCTTGCTTCCCTCCTTTCTTTTTCTTATCCGTCTTTTTAAAGCGCCCATTAAGTGTCAGAGATGCCTTCCCTGTTGGGCAGTGAAAATGTGTTTCTTTGTTTCTATCTAGATATTTTTTCACAAACCTAGTTCCCTTTCATTCAAGCTATAGAGAAGAGCAACTTTTTGCTGTATGTCCCCAGTGTACATTCTCCTGGGGGTGACTCTGCCAAGGGGATACCTAGCCTGGGATCAGAAAACCTTAGCTTCCAGAGTAGAAGCTTTCCCCCCAGCTGCTGACATGACACTCCAACATTAGGCTTGAATGCTTGTGGATCATGCCTAGCTTCTGCCTTGTTTCCTGGCATGTGCAGAATGTTTAAGTTGGTATTTGCATAGCACTTTCTAGTGTTCAAAGTGCTTCACCTCTACTGTCTTCTTCTAGTCCTTACAACAGCCTTCTAAGGATGATCAGTATTATTTCCTGATCAGTATTATTTCCAGGGTTTCAGGCAGGGGACATCACCAGCTCTACCTGAAGATGTTGTCAGGGACTGAATTTGAGACCTTCTTCCTGCAAATCAGGTGCTGCCAACCTAGCAGTTTGAAAGCACGTCAAAGTGCAAGTAGATCAATCTTCCGGCGGGAAGGTAAACGGCATTTCCGTGCACTGCTTTGGTTTGCCAGAAGCGGCTTAGTCATGCTGGCCACATGACCTGGAAGCTGTACGCCAGCTCCCTCGGCCAATAAAGCGAGATGAGCGCTGCAACCCCAGAGTCAGCCACGACTGGACCTAATGGTCAGGGGTACCTTTACCTTTACCTTTACCACTGAGCTATGGTCCTTCCCTACCAGTACTTGATTTAACTAATATAACCCCCTCCCATGCTTTAGCATCTATGTGAGAGTCAGGAGGGTCCTGGAAATGATGAACTGGTTTTGGATCTGAGAGATAAAGGCTTAGGCAGCCTCCCCAGCTTCTTGATTATTATATACTTTCTGACAAATGTATAAGATTAGAAAACTGAGTTTACTGCATTTGGGATCCACGCTGGGAAGTATATGTGGGGGTGATATCTGTAAATAATGAGTTTTATGACTGGTTTGAAAATGCAGGTTTTGAAGTTAATGCAGCGTCTTGCCAGCCATTGCGACCTCCTGGAAGGGGTGGCTGCCTGTGAGGAGCAGCTTAGAAGCACAAGAGACTGAGGGTTTGGTGGGTCTGAGAGCTGTGTGACTTGCTCAGTAATCCTGTGTGTCTCTGTTAAGGGCCAGCAAGGGTACAGGGAGACCAGCTCACTGCAGCTTTTGTCCAGTGGCGTGGTGGTATTGTTAGTTGTGATCAGGGCCTATGCCATGATCGTTCATCTCGACAAACCACCACCTATGGTTTCCATGCATGCTGTCACTAGAGTGGATCACAGGATCCCTGATGTGCCCTGTCATTCATGTACCTGACCTGAAGAGGTGAATGAAATTGGCTGTTTTCTGCCTTGACTGCTTTGTGTATTGATCCTGAGTCAGGTTCACTAAGTATTTCATCAGCACCATGGATGGCTGTTGGCCCACCTAGGTTAGCC
Source organism: Podarcis filfolensis (assembly GCF_964270895.1). Classification (NCBI taxonomy): domain Eukaryota; kingdom Metazoa; phylum Chordata; class Lepidosauria; order Squamata; family Lacertidae; genus Podarcis; species Podarcis filfolensis. The sequence continues at coordinate 39,554,292 of NC_139611.1, read as the reverse complement.
TAAGCATATTTATTAATAAAAGCATGTACCACATAGCTTTTTCTGTGGCCTCTCTATGGCTCCATGCACATGAAGCAGGGTGAGCTCTTAGATTCAGAGATTGGGACTGTGCAGCGCTCCCCTCCTTATCTTTCCAGCACTCCCTTGTCAACTTCGTCCATGCCTCATTATAATATCTGCACCAAGCTAACCCAGTGTAACATTAACCAGACTTGTCATCTTAACCAACATTTGAAGCATGTTTGCAAACCCTGTTAAACAGAAAACCTGAGTGGCATTAACTAAAGTTGTCACTACTGTGGTTCAAACACTAGAACCTGTTTAAAGCAGACAGTGATGTCCAACCAGTGTCAAAGGCCTACACGGACCTTAAGCAACACATGACCTTCAGTTGTGTTGGTTTGCAGAGTCTCCAACAAAGAGGCCTAGGAGCCAAGTCACAAAGTCGTCAAGGAAAAGCAAAAGAGAATTTGCAGCGGAAAAGGCAGGCTAGGGCCTTCTTGCAGTCTCGTAACCATTGTTACGATGTACCATTACATCAACACCAGGCTCTCGGAGACCAAAGTGCATCTGTGAAAATGCTGCCTCACATCAGGGTTCCTTTTCAGATCTGAAATGAATGTTGGCAGATTTTGTTTTTTAAAAGGGGATTTTCCAACAAGAGCAAAGTAGGAGATGTGTGTGCCCTTCTCAAACGGTTCCAGTATGGACATGTGCAAACACGTTTTTGTGCTCTTGTGCATAGAGACACACTTGTGCCCTTGCGGCTAGTGTTCACTTGCACACCTATTTCTTCAGCCATTCACCCTCCTGCATGCCAG